>NC_069500.1:121644290-121696790 GCF_027579735.1 Bombina bombina
CTTGTCTGGGGGCGGCGGCCGCGGACCGCAAGTGTAAAAAAATAAATTAAAAAAAAGTTGCTGCTGAAAGTTTAACTTGACACCGGCAGTTTGCGCCCCCAGTCTAATGCGCCCTAAGGCGATTGCCTTACTTGCCTGTAGGCAAGCGCCGGCCCTGATTAAACTTTAAATTAACCTAACATTACTATTCTAATAAAATAAAAAACACTACCAATAAAAAATCTACCAATAAAAATCTAAATGATAACACTACGAAAAAAATAAAAAAAATCGTCTGTGTCGGGGCAACTGCGGAATAGGGGTTAATAACTTTATTATAGTGTCGGCGATGTCGGGGAGCGGCAGAATAGGGGTAAATAACTGTTACTAGTGTCGGCAATGTCGGCGGTGGCGGATTAAGGGTTTTTAGAGTTGGGGTCTATGTTATGGTGTTAAGTTTCAACGTAACTTTTTTTACCCTATAGATATCAATCGGATAGATTACCGCAAATCAACTTTTTTTTCAATGGGACTTCCATAGCGCCATTATTACAAGCTTGTCCTGGGAGAACAAAAATTGAGTGGTACAGCCCTTACCGCCAAAATCGGTAACGCATTCTAAAATCAGTAGTTATGAGGTTTACGCTACAAAGCTGTAACATAAAACTCATAACTAAAGGGTTAAAAAGTACACTAACACCCATAAACTACCTATTAACCCCTAAACTGAGGCCCTCCCGCATCGCAAACACTAAAATAAAATTATTAACCCCTAATCTGCTGATCCGGACATCGCCACCACTATAATAAACATGTTAAACCCTAAACAGCTGCACTCCCGCATCACAAACACTAGTTAAATATTATTAACCCCTAATCTGCCGGACCTAACATCGCCACCACCTACCTACATTTATTAACCCCTAATCTGCCGTCCCCAACGTCGCTGCCACTATACTAAATTTATTAACCCCTAAACCTAAGTCTAACCCTAACCCTAACACCCCCTAACTTAAATATAATTAAAATAAATCTAAATCAAACCTACTATTAATAACTAAATAATTCCCATTTAAAACTATATACTTACCTATAAAATAAACCCTAAGATTGCTGCAATATAACTAATAGTTACATTGTAGCTAGCTTAGGTGTTATTTTTATTTTACAGCTAAGTTTGTATTTATTTTAACTAGGTAGACTACTTAGTAAATAGTTATTAACTATTTAATAACTACCTAGCTAAAATCAATACAAATTTACCTGTAAAATAAAACCTAACCTGTTCTACACTAACACCTAAACTTACACCACAATTAAATAAATTACATCAATTAAATACAATTAACTAAATTAAATACAATTAGCTAAATTACAAAAACAAACACTAAATTACAGAAAATAAAAAACAAATTACAAGATATTTAAACTAATTACACCTAATCTAATAGCCCTATCAAAATAAAAAATCCCCCCAAAATAAAAAAAAAACTTAGCCTAAACTAAACTACCAAGAAATCAGCTATTTTACCTGTAAAAAAAATACAAACAACCCCCAACAGTAAAACGCACCACCCACACAACTAACCCCCCCAAATAAAAACCTAACAAAAAAAACCTAAGCTCTCCATTGCCCTGAAAAGGGCATTTGGATGGGCATTGCCCTTAAAATGGCATTTAGCTCTTTTGCTGCCCAAAAACCCTAAGCTAAGATTAAAACCCACCCAATACACCCTTAAAAAATCCTAACACTACCCCCTGAAGATCCACTTACAGTTCTGAAGATCGGACATCCATCCTTAATGAAGTGGCAGAAGTCTTCATCCAACCGGGCCGTAGTCTTCATCCAATCGAGCAGAAGTCTTCATTCAACTGCGCAGAAGTCTTAATCCAACAGGGCCAAAGTCTTCATCCAGACGGGCAGAAGTCTTCATCCAGATGGCATCTTCTATCTTCATCCATACAGCATGGAGCGGGTCCATCTTAAATACAAAAGAGAGTTACATGGTTTGCTCAATCAAACAGTCAAACAATCATTGGTCTTCACATTCATTAGACTAAGCAGATACAAACTACAAAGGCACATCTGTAGAGAATTCAGTTGGTCTGCGAGGGCGGTCGGTCCTCCCCCGCTGTCTATAACCAATAAAGTAAGAAATAAGAATTAGGTAGGTTGGGAAGGCCTGGGCTGAGCCTCAGAGTATGTTATCCAAGGCTCCCATACCATAAAGACTTGGTCTTTGGAATCTAATAAGTCTGCTGCTGTGTTAGACATTTGGTAAATATGTTCTATTTTACGTTCCACTATTTTAAAATCTAGTGGGTTGGTCTTCCAAAATCTCACAATACACAGTATGGAAGCAGTGCACATATTGAAGATGAGCTTATTCATGTGTTTGGATAGGGATTTGATTGTATGATGTAATAGTGCAGTTTCTGGAGAGAGTTGAAACTCTACATCAAGAATTTTGGCTAGTAGTTCAGAGGTTGTATTCCAAATATTTTTTACATGTTCGCAAGTCCACCACATGTGAAAGTATGAACCTGTAACTTGGCAACCTTTGCAGCAATTTAGTCTAACTGGGGTACCTAGAGGGGTTAAAGTAAGGGGGGGTCTAATACCACCTAAATGCGTTTTTTAAGTCGTTTTCTTTTAATTGTGAGCTATAACTAAATGAGGTACCTAGGTTTAGTATTTTCATCCATTGAAGATGGGTAAATTCCATGTTCAAGTCCTGTTCCCATTTGGACATGAAGCTTAGTTTTGAGGGAGTGGGGGACTATTAATAAGTGGGTATAATAGACCAATAATTCCTTTAATTCTATGTTCAGCCAAACAAATCCTGTCCAGGCTGGAATCTGTAGAGTTTATATATTTACCTAACACCTTATGTATAAGTGATTTAGGTTGAAGATATTGGAAACAACATTTGTTATCTGCTGAGTCTAGTTCTAAATATTGTGAAAAAGTAAGGAGGGATTTGAGTTTAAATACATCAGCAATTCTGTAAAGTCCACCGGTTTGCCCACTTATCCAAAAAATATTGGGGACACTAAAGAGGATAATGGAGCCGGTTTACGTCCCGGAACGCTCAGAGAGAGTTTGTTTTGTAGATAGACCCAGATACATATTGTGTGGGCTATAGTTAGATATAGAACAAAGAAAAGTCCCAACTAGACTATGTGTAATGCCCCTCTGTAGTTCAAACCGGAAACACAAACTTTAAATGTGAGCTTCTGGACTTTATCAAGAAGTTACACCTTAGGAGTTCATAAATAAGCTGTTGACATGTTCCAAACAATGTCCAATTTATATTTCTTTAATACAGATTCAATGGCATAATCTTTATACCTACAACTGCCAAATGATAGTGAGAAACGAATATTAATGAAGTATCCAACTCTGTAAAAAATCTTTCCGTAATGCACACTCCTAATATATCAAGTTTCTTCGAGCAAAAGTTCAAAACCCACTCCACGGCTTTCTGTCACCCCAAGATACAACAGGAGAAGGTAAACATATCTCACCGATTTATCGCGCGCTCTTCCAGACCTCAGCCTGTCCACCACCGCGGATCGAGCGGCTTCCTCCTGCAGACGGGTAATGCCTGTGGCTTGTAGTGCTCGGTTATTCAAACTGACCGGTTCACTGGCGTATCCAGTATGTCACACCCTGCTTCCATCCAATGAATGCCCAGTGCAGTGACGTATCCTGCGTGTCACTACCGGCATGGGCCAGGGGCGTAATCAAAATGTAAGTATACACTTCCTCTTAGGGATAAGTCTATAGGTGATCTTACGGACTATTACCTTTTTTCGTCATGATTTGGGATGGTTTCCAAACCCTAATATTTCAGACCTGGATGATTTTGGACATATTGGCTATAGTATCAATATCTCTTGTCATAGGCTCATTTTTGAAATTTTCTAGTTTTTGATTTGTTCATTATTCATTGTCATTATTCACACTCATTATTCATTATTACTTGTAAATCTCATTTTATAATTATTATTTTCAGGCACCTTCTGATACATATTTGGATATATTATGATTTATAGGAAGGTGCAAACACAGGTAATACTCCTTTATATTATTATTTATTATTATTTGTTATTTTCGTTCAAGTATTCACATACATACTTATTTTGTTTACTTAAGTCCATGATGTACTTTGTAAATCAAATGTATACTGATGTTTTTACTGATGTTAATAGTATAGCAAGGTACGTTTTCTATGTACAGTACTGCCAATTTTTTGTAACCAGGTCCAAACTTATTTAAGTATGATCAATCCTAGTCTCCTTCCCCCCATTTGGACATTTAAAGAAATCTAGTAAGGTAAATCTGCCATTAAGCAACATGTTAAGTAAAACACTATATGGCTTGAAACGTTGAAAGAGAATTTACCTTTAAATTTCAATTAACTGTCCAACCTATCAGGATGAAACACTGGATATTTAAGTCAGTGTGGTTTCAATGTTTTTAGGGACTATGAGTACGGCTCTCCTAGCCGAAACGCGTTAGTCTTTTTTGGGGGGTTACCCATACACTCTACTGCTTAATTCTCTTTTTAATGCTATAAATAAAGTTCTAAGATTTATTATTATTTTTATTGATTGGTGCTTGGCTTGTTTCCTGATTTTTTTGCTATAGTTAGATATGTCTTCCATGAGGAGGGGCAATTGTTTTTATCTACCCAGAGTATATGTGCTATAGAGTGAATGGACAGCATTTTGGATTCTAATGTGACCCAGTTAATTAGTCCTGGTAAAGTAGTTTTTGCTAATGAATGGTCAGACCAGGTGCATGGGTAAATATATGCGGACTGTAGAAGTGGTTCTGGGATCTGGCTGAGTAGAATGTAATCAATCCTTGAGAAAGATTTGTGTGCATGGGAATAAAAGGTGTAGTCTCAAACTTGTCTATGCTAAGTTCTCCAACTATCTAGTAGGTTGTGGTCAAGCAGAAAGTCTTCTCCCTGGTTGTCCCTTTGTTGGGTCAGATCTATCGACTTTAGGATTGAGAACTAAATTAAAGTCTTCCCCAATTAATGTTCTATATTGTTTTCATTGAGTAAGTGATTGGTTAAGTTTTGCAAAATGATTTTTTCTTTTAATAGTAATGTAAGTTTTTTTCTTTTAATAGTAATGTTAACTTTTATTATTTTAAAAGGTACTTTTTAAAAAAAAAAATAAGGTAATTAGGTTTTTTATTTTTTTTGGGTTAACTTAGGGCCTAGTTTCTCAACCTGTGGTACGTTTACCCCTGGGGGTATTTGGGGTATTGGCAAGGGGTACTCCAGGGATTGGCCCTTTTTTTCCTGATGTAGCTGTTGTAAACATGACATGTTAAAGAAAGCTGTGTTTCTCATTTTTATCCTTGTATACTCATAACAGGGCAGCGTGTGAGCATGTCTCTGTCTAGGTTGGACTGCTGCTCAAAAACATAGTCACTTCAAATTGGTAAAACCTTAGATTCTAGCTTGTTAGTGACATATGAGGACTGGAGTTGACATTCACTGATATGAACAGAGAAAGTGTATTACTGTGACCAAATGTCACAGAGACAAGTGGCAGATAAATGTACCACTGTAAAATATGTAAAGTGCATCATACTAAGGTATGGCAGTAAAATAAGACAGATAAACTGTGTATAAATTGTTAATTAAAAACAGAAATAAGGTACCATAAATATTACTGTCCTCATCATGCAGTAAAGAGTTTATTATCCTTTTTTTTAAACGAAAGAAGCACATTCATTGCATATCATTTTTTATATCAGTGGACCATATAACTGTGTTTTATGTGTTTATTATTCACTGTTATAGCTAAATTTTACATTCCGGAGCACTTAAAACAAATATCTGATTCCTATCTAGTTACTTCATTAACACATCTGATACAAGCTTGTGAAATCAAGTGATACAAATGATTTCCGTTTTATCTCATGTAAAAGATCAATAATATTTGTGCTACAGTTGGGCTGTATAGAAATCAAATGAAAGCCTTTAGGGGTACATGCTACAAAAAGATTGAGAAACGCTGACTTTAGGGGTTGTCCGCACTTTCTGCTTACGCAACCATGCACTTGTAATCCAGGCAGAAAGGGGTTTGTCATTGTCCTGCTAGAATATGCAGGGACGTCCCTGGAGAAAACAACATATGGGTAGCAGCATATGTGAATCCAAAATGTAAATTTTATTTTTAGTGATGGTAAATCCTAGCAATTTTGAATTGATAGGATTTACCATCACTTTAAGTAGAAAATACAAAGCATAATTATTGTTTTGTTTTTGTAAAACGGGCTGAAAATAGGCATTCCATGTGCATATATGTTATTGTCTCTAATCCCAGTGTAATTCTGTAAAGATTTTCGCACTACAAATCTCACTTCTTGCCAACTAAAAGGTGGCGAGCTTTTCTTAAACACACAAAATAACTTATAAACCTAATAGAAAAACACATGCATACGAAAATATAATGTGATGTGATTTATATTGACTGCAGGATTTAATTTTTAAAGTGCTCCACCTGCTCTCTGCTAACTTCGCTCTATGAAGCAAAATGTCCCTTTCCATCAAACTCCATTACTTTCAATAGGAGACATCTCGTTAATCTAAGGGACTGCAACTATTTTGCGATAATTCCACCATGGCAGTCCCTACGAGTTTCTGAATTAAAAAGCAGATCTAAACTTGCAAGGGTTAGATCATTAGGCCCTAAGAGAGAGGCAGGAAAATGAGTCCTGCTATGTCAGAGAATGGGAGGGGTCTGAAGGAGGAAATCAAGGTAAACAAGATGGCGGTCGGAACTGCGCTAATGGCAGAGCTAGAAAGCACAGAGATAAGAAACAGAATGAAACACAAAATTAAAGAAATAAAACAACCAGAAACAAAAACTGGAACAAAAGTAAAGTGAGTGGTAATAAGAAAAAACGAAAGAAAGTAAGATGGTGGGTAACTGCTCTAACTGCAGAGAAAATAATCATAAATAATAAGAAACTGAGTCAACAGGGCCGGTTTGGCCTGCCGGGATGTCTGGGATTTTTCCCAGGAGGCCGCATCAGCTGGGATGGCATGACACACTACAAAGGTGCAGTGTTCCTTCACACTGTTAATTGCAGTCACGCTTCCATGTCTGCTGCACAGTGAGTAAGGGCTGGTACAGGTAAAGAGAAGAGGGTGCTTTTTAACTGTAAGCCTACAGAATTTATGTTTACTATTCCAATGCAGAGCAGCAATAAAAATGTTTAGCTTCTCTGCTACTCATATGGGAAGTGGGAGGAAGGGTTAAAGATAAAAATATGCCTCAGCAGTGACTTCGGACAATCACTAACTGCTAGAAATAAGGTAACATGTTATTTGTAACTTCATACCAGAGTTTTTTTTTTTTTAAATAATTTTTTATTGAAGTGGTGCTATTAATACAACATATACAGATTACCGTAGGGCATAAAAGACAAAAATTACACGATAACAATAACCATGTATACAAATTAAATATTCTTAATGAATTGTAATAGACAGACTTTTGGAACCCCAATTTTATATTATTTTCTGAAATAGTTTCCTCAAAGTTTAGATGTTCTAGAGGAGGAAAATTAGCATTGGAAGTGTTCACTTTTGGACCTAGATATATATTAAAAATTAGCAATTGAAATGAAATTAAGTTAATACATATGGGCCGAATGATCAATTATCTAAAGACCGCTGCTCCATAACTTGTCCGCCTGCTCTGAGGCTGCGGACATCAATACGCCCAATCCTATATAATCGGGCTGATTGACACCCCCCTCCTACAAATCTGCAGGGGGCGGCATTGCACAAGCAGTTCACAAGAGGTGTACCCGTTCATCTGATATATATAGCTAAAACTGCTATGTAGTAATACGGTCCCCAGATAGTACTAGCTCATAAAATACAGAATACATAACCATTTGACTTTAAACTTGTGTGCTAACTTTTACATTACAGAATGTGAGAATATATGGTAAAACAAGAAACAACACATATCTGCATAAAGTTCAGTCTGAACAAACATATGTTACAATAGGAGGAAGTTTCGCTAGGTGGAGGGACTACATCTTAACCTGTAATTTGGGACCCACCGGAACACTGATGCACCTAACTCTTTCTACATTAAGTAGTATGTCGCCTTGGCCGCCGGCGACAATAATAGTGGAGTTATTTGTGCAGCTTGGTACTCAAGTGGTATCCGTCGCTCCCCAATCAGGGTATTTATTATGTGAAGGTGCTTATAAAGATATGTCAGTATTCATGTCCATAAGCATGTATCAGTCCTCTTCCAAAAGGAGCTAAGGTCCCCCTAGCTACATGTGACACAGATGTAAACATGTGATGGATCTAGAACTTATGTACATTTAAAACTTGTGTAATAATCTGGCATTATATAGGAAGGGGGGATGAGTGAAGCAAACATTCATCTGCTATCATAGTCAACATTGTTAGAGCAGTGTGATCTACTTGGGGTAAGGAGGATACTAAAGTCTCATAAGGGATAGAATCAACCATAAAGAATCATTGTAACTCTGGTATGAACTTTGCTAGAGTGTCCGCTATTTTCCAACCCACTCCAGTCCATTGGCAATATTGTGAGGAAGTAATTGTAATGCTGTCATGTCTAATGTTCTTCCATGTCTCAATTAGTGGAGACAATAGGGGAGTTTCTATAACTCCAAAGGAGTGATTGCCTGTGATCAGACTGTTTTTGGCAAATGCACAGGGTCCTGAAGATAATTTCTCCTGTCTGTCACTGAACATTGGGAGGTAGATTGTAGGGTCGCTCTCTAAGATTTTTAAATTGTGGAGCTGTATGTTCTCATTTGCTAAAGTCCAGTCAAGGTCTGGAGAGTTGGTTTCAAAACGAGGGCCCAGCATGAATTGCTTGACGGAACATCCACTGTTGTATACAGATAATGATAGGAAAGTTTTTCACTTTCTTTAAAGGGGAGATCTGCAGGAGTAGACTGGTTGCGGTAATAGAGGCTCTATGACATGTGGGAATTGCTGGATATATTCCAGGACTCTATTTAGGCTCCATTTGATGCCCTCAAAATGTTCCTCCAGTTGCTGTAGGACTGTGCTTTCCCATTTGTCTAGGAACTCCATAACACTAAGAAGCCGAGTTGGATGGCCTGCTATCCATATTAGGACAAAATTATA
Source organism: Bombina bombina (assembly GCF_027579735.1). NCBI lineage: Eukaryota > Metazoa > Chordata > Amphibia > Anura > Bombinatoridae > Bombina > Bombina bombina. The sequence continues at coordinate 121,653,452 of NC_069500.1, forward strand.
GGACACCCCAATTTAGGCTTGCTGTGTATGTTATTCAGCCCCGATTGTCAAAAGAATAGCTTCATATCAGAGTTTTAACCTATCTGCCCACTTATTGTGAAGGAAATGAAATTACTCCTTTTAACACTATGAATTTGTTATTAGTATATATTTTATTAATGCATAAGCTTCTTCTAGATCAGGTCCATTGAACTCAATAAATTCACTGTCAGAGGGGGTTTTGGTATGTTTTTTTGAGTCTGATGTATGTATGTATGTGTGTGTATGTATGTATATATATATGTGTGTTTATATGAAGTGTGTTGTGTGTGTGTATGCATGTATATATATATATATATATATATATATATATATATATATATATACTGTATATATGTCAATAGGTATTTTAACTTGCCCTGTGTATAATGCAAAATGTTTAAATCGCTTTTAAAGTTCCTCCCGGTGTATTTTAATGGCTGCTACATCTGGAGATTCCACTATCACCAATGGAAAGGGGAGTAAGAGAATGTGTGGATGTAGGTTCCAGATATCAGCGCTCAGAGAATGGAGAAAACACAAAGAAAACAACTTATGGTGCAGTATGTCAGTACTTGCTAATAGTTACTATTAAAGCAAAGAAAGGTGCTCACCTTTTAGGACCTCAAACATGTGAGGTTTGTTGATTGCATGGAGGGGATATTGATCCCTATCTGTGTTAAAGATGTGTTTCACTCTTGAACCTTTTGAAGTATGGTATTCCTCTCATTGAGCCTCTCAGAGTATGATGTTTCTTTTTTCGGGCCTCTTAGAGCATGGCATTCATTCTTCTCCTCTGTGGAGTATGGCGAAAAGAGAGATGAAATCTCTTATTGTGGTATGAGAATAATGGTATTTATAAAGGGATGCACTTTCAATATTAAAGTGAAAAGCAAACTAATGTATTGAGTATTTATTAAAAACAAGGTTTAAAAACTCTAAATGACCATTTGGAAAAATAGATTCAATGGACTGAGCACAGGTGTGTTAAATTTCAGTCGGAAATGTCTGATAAGTCGAAAACAATGGCTTGTATAAAACAAATGTTAAAGTGTCCAGTATATTGGGAGCTGTAAATTGGCAGAAACTTAGGATAAAGATGTGAAATCGTATCTGGAATTGCCCAGCACTTAAACTTAATAAAGTGTGGTGGTTGTGGCTCCAAAAATCGAGCGTCAAATGCTCTAATTCCGTATTTCACAACTGTATGAGATACCTCCGTGTGTCAAGCTGGTATTCCAATCTGTGATGTGAAATTGGTGTCCTTGGATGCAGGTGCTGTATAAACAGCGTAGGATAGCAATAAAGAGCTGTGTGCACGCTGTTATTGGTCTCGCTGGACCAGAAGTGAAATCAACAGTGGGCGTTCCCTTACGCATTTCTTGAACTTGGTTCACTTCATCAGAGGGTATGCCCATTTAGTCCAATAGGTTCTTCATGGCATAGATTCAACAAAGTGTTGGAAACATTACTCAGACATTTTGGTCCATATTGACATGATAGCATCATGGCGTTGCTGGAGATTTGTCAAATCTCCAGTTCTAGCACATCACAAAGGTGCTCTATTTGATTTGAGCTTTGTGACATGGTGCATTATCCTGCTGGAAGTAGCCATCAGAAAATTGGTACACTGTTATCATAAAGGGATGGACATGGTCAGCAACAATACTCAGGTGGGCATTTAAACAATGCTCAATTGGTACTAAGAGGCCAAAAGTGTGCAAAGAAAATATCCCCCACACCATTACATCACCACCACCAGCCTTAACCTTTGATACAAGGCAGGATGGATGCATGCTTTCATGTTGTTTATGCCAAATTCTGTCCCTACCATCTGAATGTCACAGCTGAAATCAAGACTCATCAGACCAGGCAACATTTTTCCAATCTTCTATTGTTCAATTTTGGTGAGCCTGTGTGAGTTGTAGCTTCAGTTTCCTGTTCTTAGCTGACAGGAGTGGCACCTGGTGTGGTCTTCTGCTGCTGTAGCCCATCTGCTTCAAGGTTTGAAGTTTTGTGCGCTCTGAGATGGTATTCTGCATACCTTTGTTGTAACAAGTGGTTATTTGAGTTACTGTTGCCTTTCTATTATCTTGAACCAGTCTGCCCATTTTTCCCTGACCTCTGACATCAACAAGGCATTTTTATCCACACAAATGCTGCTCACTGGATATTTTCTCTTTTTCGGGCCATTTTCTGTAAACTCTAGAGATGGTTGTGCGTGAAAAACCCAGTAGATTAGTAGCTTTTGAAATACTCAGACCAGCCCTTCTGGCACCAACAACCATGCCAGGTTCAAAGTCTTTTTTAAATCCCCTTTCTTCCCCATTCTGATGCTCGGTTTGAACTTCAACAAGTCATCTTCACCACATCTAGATGCCTAAATGCATTGAGTTGCTGCCATGTGATTGGTTGATTAGCAATTTGTGTTACCAAGAAATTGAACAGGTATACCTAATAAAGTGGCCGGTGAGTGTATATATAGATGATTATATATAGGTATAGATATATACAGATATATATATATATATAGGAATATCTATTTAAAAATACATAGAACATATTGTGCTATGTACAGAACATTGGAATGTGAAATATTTAAAGTAAATACATAGTTAAACATATCTATATACATACAAATACATCTTTAGTAATGTATCTGACCTCTATGTTAAAGTACTTTGGCGCTTTTTTTTTCCTAACACCTGAGATCTTGTATCTTTGAGCCCTTATAACTTTTTTGTGCAAAAATTTTTTTTTAATAATATTTTTATATGGTGTTATTATGAGTGTAAGGGGATGATTTATCAAGCTGAGGTGTCTGCTGCAGCTTGCTTCTGGCGGGCTGAATTCCCCTGGCGGAATTCAGCATTGCACACAAACACTATTTTGCGCTTGCATGCAATCCCGCTCCCTGCCCGCACACAGCCAATCACGCACGGGCAGGAGCTGTCAATTTCTCTCCAGTTGGACTAGACCACGGAGACTGCAATTAGCCATCTAAGATGTGGCGAAAGGGTAGGGAAGCAGCGATCTGATGACTGCTGCTTGTTAAATATGGTGTGCAGGTTCTTTTGCAAATCGCCCCCTTAGTGTACTTTGTAATGTATTTTTGATGTGTTTTGTGACACTTTTTAGTTTCGGAAAACAGTTAACCACAACTCTGAGATTGCATTAAGGATTGAAGCTTAAATTAAAATTTCACTCAACTTGTAATATCAGCGCTATTAAAACTGCTCAGGAAAAGACGATATCGCTTGTGCAAAAACTTTTGCGCCTCACTTGTAATCTAGCCCTTATTACCTAACCATTCTGTTATTCATTTTCATTAGCTATGTTTATTTTTCTGTTTTACTGTTACATGTTTTAAAAGAGTCTCTGTCCTTGTAATAAACTTCAAAGTCTATGTTTGTGATAGAACATTTGCAAAAGAAACATTACATTTAATGCCTGTCTATTCCACTATCACATTATGTTTTTTGTGATTGGGACATTTACACAAGTTCCAATACTAACATGTTAGACTCATGTTATCATAAAATATTCAAAGTTCATGTTTGTTATATATTAACACATTTGCAAAAGAAGCAGTTTTGTATATTTAGAGGGACATTCCTGCCAAAATTGGAATCGACATACAGTAGGTGCATTTCAGTTTTGAATAGAAGAATTGTTGTAATATACATGTACTGTATTAGCAAAAATGCATCTAATAAAGGCTATAGCTGTATCAAAAGTGTATTTAAGTATGCACCATGCACCAGCATTTTAAACATATTACTTACTCAGAGAGCCTAATGTGTTGGTACCATCTGGTAAAGACTCACACCTAGATTACGAGTTTTGTGCTAAACAGGGTGCGAGATTAATGCCAAAAAAAGTTGTGTTATTTCACTCTCCATAACGCTGCCATTATGAATTACTGAAAAGCCTCCTTGTGCATGCGATATAGTGGCGTTAAGCTCCATACCGCACAAACGCCATGGGCTGCTTTGACGTGCTCATGCACACTTCCACCCATAGAGATCAATGGGGAGAGAGTGTCAGAAAAAACACCTGAAGTGCAGAATGAAAAATCTCCGTAATGCAACCACATTGATGTCTATGGGAAAAAAAAGTTATGTTTAAACCTAACACCCTAACATAAACCCCAAGTCTAAACACCCCTTATCTGCCGCCCCCGACATCACCGACACTAATAAAAGTTATTAACCTCTATTACGCTGCTCCCAACATCACCGACAGTAATAAAAGTTACTAATCCCTATTCCGCCCCTCCCAACGTCACCCACACCTAAATAAAGTTATTAACCTCTATTCCGCCGCTCCCCGACATCGTCAACAATAAATAATCCTATTGACTCCTAAACCTCCAGCCCCCCATATCGCAAAACACTAAATTAAACTATTAACCCCTAAACCTAACACCCCCATAACTTTAAATTAAAAGTACAATATAACTCTCTTAAAATAAATAAAAACTTACCTGTGAAATAAAAATAAACCTAATATTAAACTTTAAATTAACCTAACATTACTATTCTAATAAAATAAAAAACACTACCAATAAAAAATCTAAATGTCAAATTTAAAAAACCTAACACTACGAAAAAAATAAAAAAATCTAAAATTACAAAAAATAATAAACACTAAATTCTAAAAAATATAAAACACTAACGGCTAGATTACGAGTTTTTGTGGGTAATGGTGTGTGGTGCTAACAAGCAGTTTTCCCTCACCGCTCACCTACAGACAACGCTGGTGTTACGGGTTTTTACAAATCCGGCGTTAGCCGCAGAAAAGTGAGTGAAGAGCAAAATTTAGCTCCACATCTCACCTCAATACCAGATTACGGTAGCGGTGAGCTGGCTAAACGTGCTTGTGCACAATTTCCCCATAGGAATCAATGGGGCAGAGCCGGCTGAAAAAACACCTGCAAAAAAGCAGCGTTCAGCTTCTAACGCAGCCCCATTGATTCCTATGGGGAAAGAACATTTACGTCTACACCTAACACCCTAACATGAACCCCGAGTCTAAACACCCCTAATCTTACACTTATTAACCCCTAATCTGCCGTCCCTGCTATCGCTGACACCTACATTATATTATTAACCCCTAATCTGCCGCTCCGGACAGCGCTGCCACCTACATTATAGTTATGAACCCCTAATCTGCTGCCCCCAACATCGCCTCCACCTGCATTATATTTATTAACCCCTAATCTTCCGCCCCCAATGTCACCGCAACCTAACTACACGTATTAACCCCTAATCTGCCGCCCCCAATGTCGCTGCCACTATAATAAAGTTATTAACCCCTAAACCTAAGTCTAACCCTAACCCTAACACCCCCCTAACTTAAATCTAATTTAAATAAATATAAATAAAATTACTATAATTAACTAAATTATTCCTATTTAATACTAAATACTTACCGATAAAATAAACCCTAAGATAGCTACAATATAACTAATAGTTACATTGTATCTAGCTTAGGGTTTATTTTTATTTTACAGGCAAGTTTGTATTTATTTTAACTAGGTACAATAGTTATTAAATAGTTATGAAATATTTAATAACTTTCTAGCTAAAATAAATACAAATATACCTGTAAAATAAAACCTAACCTAAGTTACAATTACACCTAACACTACACTATAATTAAATTAATTCCCTACATTAACTGCAATTAAATACAATTAAATAAAATAAACAAAAGTACAAAAACAAACAAACACTAAATTACAAAAAATAATAAAATAATTACAAGATTTTTAAACTAATTACACCTAATCTATTCCCCCTAATAAAATAAAATAAAAAAAATAATAATAAAAAGCCCTACCCTATACTAAATTACAAATAGCCCTTAAAAGCGCTTTTTGCAGGGCATTGCCCCAAAGTAATCAGCTCTTTAACCTTTTAAAAAAAATACAATACCCCCAAACATTAAAACCCACCACCCACACACCCAACCCTACTCTAAAACCCACCCAATACCCCCTTAATAAAACCTAACACTAACCCCTTGAAGATCACCCTACCTTGAGAAGTCTTCACCTAACCGGGCCAAAGTCCTCAACGAAGCTGTGCGAAGTGGTCCTCCAGACGGGCAGAAGTCTTTATCCAAGCCGGGAAGAAGTGGTCCTCCAGACGGGCAGAAGTCTTCATCCAGACGGCATCTTCTATCTTCATCCTTACGGAGCGGAGCGGGTCCATCTTCAAGACATCCGACGCGGAGCATCCTCTTCTGTCTTAATCCAACGACTAAATGACGGTACCTTTAAGTGACGTCATCCAAGATGGCGTCCCTTCAATTCCGATTGGCTGATAGAATTCTATCAGCCAATCGGAATTAATTTAGAAAAAATCCTATTGGCTGATCCAATCAGCCAATAGGATTGATCTTGCATTCTATTGGCTGTTCCAATCAGCCAATAGAATGCAAGCTCAATCCTATTGGCTGATATTTTCCACCTTAATTCCGATTGGCTGATAGAATTCTATCAGCCAATCGGAATTGAAGGGACGCCATCTTGGATTACGTCACTTAAAGGTACCATCAGTTAGTCGTCGGATGAAGACAGAAGAGGATGCTCCACGTCGGATGTCTTGAAGATGGACCCGCTCTGTATGAAGATAGAAGATGCCGTCTGGATGAAGACTTCTGCCCATCTGGAGGACCTCTTCTTCCCAGCTTGGATGAAGACTTCTGCCCGTCTGGAGGACCACTTTGCCCGGCTTCGTTGAGGACTTCGGCCCGGTTGGGTGAAGACTTCTAAACGGTAGGGTGATCTTCAATGGGTAAGTGTTAGGTTTTATTAAGGGAGGATTGAGTGGGTTCTAGAGTAGGGTTGGGTGTGTGGGTGGGGGGTTTTAATGTTGGTGGGGTATTGTATTTTTTTTTACAGGTTAAAGAGCTGATTACTTTGGGGGCAATGCCCCGCATAAAGCCCTTTTAAGGGCTATTTGTAATTTAGTATAGGGTAGGGCTTTTTATTATTTTGGGGGACTTTTTTATTTTAATAGGGGGATTAGATTAGGTGTAATTAGTTTAAAAAATTTGTAATTATTTTATTATTTTCTGTAATTTAGTTCCCCCTCCCGTACTTTAGATAATTGTATTTAATTGTTTTTAATTGTACTTAATTTAGGGAATTAATTTAATTAAAGTGTAGTGTTAGGTGTAATTGTAACTTAGGTTAGGTTTTATTTTACAGGTAAATTTGTACTTATTGTAGCTAGGTAGTTATTAAATAGTTAATATATATTTAATAACTATTGTACCTAGTTAAAATAAATACAAAGTTGCCTGTAAAATAAAAATAAATCCTAAGCTAGCGACAATGTAACTATTAGTTATATTGTAGCTAGCTTAGGGTTTATTTTATAGGTAAGTATTCAGTTTTAAATAGGAATAATTTAGTTAATAATAATAATTTTATTTCGATTTTTTAAAATTATATTTAATTTAGGGGGTGTTATGGTTAGGGTTAGACTTAGGTTTAAGGGTTAATACATTTAATATAGTGGCGGCGACATTGGGGGCGGCAGATTAGGGGTTAATAAATGTAGGTAGGTTGCGGTGATGTTAGAGACGGCAGATTAGAGGTTAATAAAATGTAACTAGTGTTTGCGAGGCGGGAGTGCGGCGGTTTAGGGGTTAATATATTTATTATAGTGGCGGCGATGTCCGGTTCGGCAGATAAGGGGTTAAACATTTTATTTTAGTGTTTGCGATATGGGGGGGCCTCGGTTTAGGGGTTAACAGGTATGGGTGTTAGTGTACTTTTTAGCACTTTAGTTAAGAGTTTTATACTACGGCGCAAGACTCGTAATCTAGCCGTAACCTTACAAAAATTAATAAACTAAATTATCAAAAATAAAAACAATTACACCTAATCTAATAGCCCTATGGTTTTTTATTTTGGGGGGTTGGTTGGGTGGTAGGTTTTACTGTTGGGGGACTTTGTATTTTTTACAGGTAAAAGAGCTGTTTAACTTAGGGCAATACCTTACAAAAGGCCCTTTTAAGGGCTATTGGTAGTTTATTGTAGGCTAGGCGGTGTTTTTATTTTGAGGGGGATTATTTTTTTTATAGGGATATTAGATTAGGTGTAATTATTTTTATCTTTGATCATTTCGTTTATTCTTTTTTGTAAGCTTAGTGATTTTTATTTTTCGTAATTTAGTGTTTATTATTTTTTGTAATTTTAGATTTTTTTTTTTTTCATAGTATTAAATTTATAATTTCGATTTTTTAATTAGTAGTATATATTTTCTTTTTAGAATAGTTATGTTAGGTTAATTTATAGTTTAATGTTTATTTTTATTTCACTGGTAGGTTTTTATTTATTTAAATATAGTTATATTGTAATTGTAATTTAAAGTTTGGGGGGTATTAGGTTTAGGGCTTAATAATTTAATTTAGTATTTTGCGATGTGGGGGCCAGCGGTTTAGGGGTTAATAATAGGTTAATTTAGTGGTGGGGATGTAGGAAGCTGGAGGTTTAGGGGTTAATAGGTTTATTTAGTAGCAGCAATGTGGGAGGCCCGAGGTTTAGGGGTTAATAGGTTTATTTAGTAGCGGCAATGTGGGAGGCCCGAGGTTTAGGGGTTAATAGGTTTATTTAGTGGCGGCGATGTGGGGGGCCGGGGATTTAGGGGTTAATAAATTTATTTAGTGGCGGCGATGTGGGAGGCCATAGGTTTAGGAGTTAATAGGTTTATGTAGTGGTGGCGATGTGGGAGGCCAGAGGTTTAGGAGTAAATAACTTTACTATAGTGTCAGCGATGTGGGGAGCGGCAGATTATGGGATAATAGCTTTTATTAGTGTCAGTGATGTCGGGGCAGCGGCAGAATAGGGGTTAATAACTTTTATTATAGTGTCAGCGATGTCGGGGAGCGGCAGAATAGGGGTTAATAACTTTTATTAGTGTCGGCAATGTCGGGGGTGGCGGATTAGGGGTGTTTAGACTTGGGGTCTATGTTATGGTGTTAGAGTTCAACGTAATTTTTTTTCCCTATAGATATCAATGGGTTTGCGTTATGGAGATTTTTCATTCCGCACTTCAGGTATTTTTTTCTAACACTCTCTCCCCATTGAAGTCTATGGGGGGAAGTGTGCATGAGCACGTCAAATCAGCCCTTGAATTTTGTGCGGTATGGAGCTTAACGCCACATATCGCACGCACAAGGAGGCTTTTCAGTAACTTGTAATGGCAGCGCTATGGAAAGTAAAATAATGTAACTTTGTTGGCTTTAGTTTCGCACCCTGTTTAGCGTAAAACTTGTAATCTAGGTGAATGTAAGTAGTACTTTTCTTTTTACAGAGGAAGAGGTTTCAAAGGCTTTATCAAAAATAAAAGTAAATAATTCTGTGGGTCCAGATAATATTTATCCATTGGGTTTAAGCAAACTTTGATCCATGATAGCAACTCTATTAGCTGATTTATTTAATTAGTCACTGTTAACAGGAGTTTTCCCAAAGACTGGAGAATTGCCAATGTACTCCCTCTTCATAAAAAATAAAGAAATTAAAAAAGGCTAATAGGGAAAATTCTGCTAACTATAGGCCAGTCCGTTTGACCTCAAATGCAGAGAAAAAAATGGAAACTATTTTAACCCCTTAATGACAACTGACGTACCAGGTACATCATGCATTAACAAGCAGTTAATGACAATGGACGTACCTGGTACGTCAGTTGTCTAAGAGAGTGCTGGAAGCGATCGCAATCGCTTCCAGCAGCTCTCAGGGTATTGCAGTGATGCCTCCATATGGAGGCATCCTGCAATACCTTTTTAGAAGACTCCGGTGCAGAGAGGGCCACTCTGTGGCCCTCTCTGCACCGGTAGCGATGGTGCCGGTTCGTTGGTGGGTGGGAGCGCAACAGGGAGGCGGGTGGGAGGCCCATCGCTACCCGGCATCCGGTTCCTAGAAGTGCAATGTGCACGCCGGGTGCCGGGAGCGTGCGGGGGGCGCGCGTGCACGTGCGCGCGCATTAGCTGGCCACTGACACCAATGAGGAGGGAAGAGGGGGGGGAAAAAGATTTTTTTTTAAAATAATATAAAAGGATCTGGGAGGGGGAGGGGGGTAGGGGTATTGTGGGGGGCTGCTACACTACAGAAAACCCCAAAAAAAAGCAAAAGAGCAAAAAATACTTTTGTTTTTGGGCAAATTGGGTACTGGCAGACAGCTGCCAGTACCCAAGATGGCCGCAATTAGATAGGGGAGAGGGTTAGAGAGCTGGGGGGGGGGGATCATGGAGGTTGGGGCTAAGGCAGGAGTCCATCACAGCTAAAATATTTTATTTTTTTTATAAAAAAAAAAAAAAAAACTCCTTTTATTTAGTACTGGCAGACTTTCTGCCAGTACTTAAGATGGCGGGGACATTTGTGGGGGGGGGGAGGGAAGAGAGCTGTTTGGGAGGGATCAGGGGGTGGGATGTGTCAGGTGGGAGGCTGATCTCTACCCTAAAGCTAAAATTAACCCTGCAAGCTCCCTACAACCTACATAATTAACCCCTTCACCGCTGGGCCTAATTTACGTGTGGTGCGCAGCAGCATTTAGCGGCCTTCTAATTACCAAAAAGCAATGCCAAAGCCATATAAGTCTGCTATTTCTGAACAAAGGGGATCCCAAAGAAGCTTTTACAACAATTTGTGCCATAATAGCACAAGCTGTTTGTAAATAATTTCAGTGAGAAACCTAAAATTGTGAAAAATGTAAAGTTTTTTTTTTTATTTGCTCGCATTTGGCGGTGAAATGGTGGCATAAAATATACCAAAATGTGCCTAGATCAATACTTTGGGTTGTCTTCTAACAAAAAATATATACATGTCAAGGGATATTCAGGTATTCCTGACAGATATCAGGGTTCCAATGTAACTAGCGCTAATTTTGAAAAAAAGTGGTTTGGAAATAGCGAAGTGCTACTTGTATTTATGGCCCTATAACTTGCAAAAAAAGCTAAGAACATGTAAACATTGGGTATTTCTAAACTCAGGACAAAATTTAGAAACTATTTAGCATAGGTGTTTTTTGGTGATTGTAGATTCATTTTTTCCTCATATTTTATTATTTTTTTTGTAGTAAATTATAAGACATGATGAAAATAATGGTATCTTTAGAAAGTCCATTTAATGGCGAGAAAAACGGTATATAATATGTGTGGGTACAGTAAATGAGTAAGAGGAAAATTACAGCTAAACACAAACACCGCAGAAATGTAAAAATAGCCATTGTCATTAAGGGTAAGAAAATTGAAAAATGGTCCGGTCATTAAGGGGTTAAAGGAAATAATTGTGTCTTACCTTCAGACAAACAACTTGCATATCTAGACTTTAGCAAAGCATTTGACACTGTTCCACACAAACTGACAGCTAGATTACGAGTTTTGAGCGCTATAGAGAAATTAACGAACGCAACAAAAGTACGTTATTTAATTTCCTATAGCGCTGCTATTACAATTTTTCAAACATATGCCATTTGCGTGCAATATGATTGCGTTGAGCTCCATACCGCACACAATCAGAGCGCTGCTGAGATGTGTGTTCATGCCCGATTTCCCCATAGATATCAATGGGGATAGCCGGCCAAAAAAAAAACTAACACCTGCGATTGTGGAAACAAAAGCTCCGTAACGCAACCCCTATGGGGAAATAAAAATACTGTTTAAACACCCTAACATAAACCCTACGTCTAAACACCCATAATCTGCTGCCCCCGACATCACCGACACCTGCCTACAGTTATTAACCCCTAATCTGCCGCTCCCGATATCGCCAACACAATACTAGTGATGTTGCGAACTGTTTGCCGGAGAACAGTTCCCGGCGAACAAAGCTTGTTTCAACAGAGAATTATCTTCAATATTTCTCATTTGCACATAACATATAAATTCTCAAATATCTCAGAAATTTCTCAAGAGCCTAAGACACCTAGGTTCCTCACATGTAATTATCTCCCATATTTTCCATTTTATTATTGTTAATTATTTTATTTAAATGTCAACAGTAATTTACAAAAACAAATGTCAGAAGAAATCACAAAAATCAAACAGTTCAAAATTGTTTTACATTTAAATCAAGAACAGTGAGCAAGTAAATATTCTGCTAAATTTTATATCTGAATTAGTCAACCAAAGCCAAAAAAGAAAAAAGAGAAAGAGAAGAAAGAAGAGGGGGAAAAAAAAGGGAGAAAGGAGAACAAAACAAGAGAAAAAGGAAGGAGAAGGACAAGGACAACCCAGAAAGAATCCACTCCCCCCCCCCCCCCCCCCCCCGCCGAAGCCAGAAACTAGGGAAGAGAGTGCAATTGTATGAGACCAGGGGAATCCCAGAAAATCATCTAAGCTCCTCTCAACTAATAAATTGTTACCAAACACCCAGAAGCACCAATTCCGAGTTTCTGAATGGGAATATTAAGTCATTCATCTCTGTATCTGGCAATGACCTAATAAAGGCTGACCATTTGGCAAAAAATTGTCTGATGTCAGAGTCATTATCTAGATTAGTGTCCCTTTGTTCTAGCAAGCATTGTTTTTTCAAACAATTCTTGATCTCTGGAATAGATGGGGCTATTCTTAATTTCCAATTTTTAAGAATAAGATATCTAGTTGCCAGTATAGAAAGAAATATCAATTTATCATTTGGATTATGGTGCTTTGTACCAAAGATGATCTGCTGCTGTGTAAGAGCCAGTTGAGAGACTTTTAAGGTTTTATTGAACCAAAACTCTAGCTTCCACCAAAGATGCCTTATTTTAGGACAGGTCCAAATCATGTGCATTAAGTCAGCTGCAGGGAGCGCACATTTTGGGCATTTATTAAAAGCAAAATTATGAATTTTATGGCCCTTTTTGCGAGTGAAATATGCATTGTGTAGGAGTTTGACATGCATCTCCCGCCAGGTGGCTGATAGAGTCACCTGGGCTACTTTGCAAATTGAGGATTGGACGGTTTTTATATCAATGTTTGATTGAGGTAACAGTCGATTCCTTAGGGAAGTAATTTTCTCCAGTTCTAATTCACCCTTGCTGAGTTTAATTAGCTGATAACACATAGAGATGAATCTGACACCGTTTTTGAACAAAGTGAGCCAGCTTTCTAATTTACCCAGAGTCCAATTCCATCCTGTCTCACTCATCAACTCACAGAGGAGATGCCTGCTTTGCAAATATGCAAAGAATTCCTTGATCTTAATTTGAAACTCTGTTTTTAATTCATCGAAAGATTTGACACATTTTCTCTCTGTGTCCCAGAGTTGTATCAACCTGTCCAAGCCTAGGTTATGCCATTTTTTAAATGTTACAGAGTTCAACCCTACAGGAAATTTCAGGTTCCCCCTTAGTGGGAGATACTGAGAAACTTTACAATTTAAGGATAGTGAACTACTCACTTTCCACCAAGCCTTCAATGGGTTAGAAAAGGATTTAAGCCATTTGATTTCGCCTGGTAATTCTTTGGGTGGGCAGTGAATTAAGGCTAGCGGTAGGTAAGGACTACATATATCTTCCTCTAAGGGGTTATTTGTGACATAATTACTGTGTGAAATCCAATCAGCCACCACCCGGACCAAGAAAGCATAGTTGTATGAACGAATATCTGGTAATGCAAGGCCACCACTGCTTTTTGGAAGAGAGAGTTTACTTAGGGATATTCTGGGTCTTTTCTCCTGCCAGAGAAATCTACTAAGTATGCTATTGAGACAGCGGATATCCCTTTCCAACATTATTACAGGAACGTTCTGTAATACATAAAGAAGTTTCGGAAGCAGAATCATTTTGAATAGGGCGATCTGACCGGAGATAGATAGTGGTAGAGATTGCCAATTTTTAAATTTCTCCTTAATATTTGCTAGAATGGGAGAAAAATTGAGATCGTAGATCTCCCCTGATAAAGTAGGGATGAAAATACCTAAATATTTGAGAGAGTTTCTGGCCACAGAAAAAGGGATAACAGAAGGAGAGTTACTATTCTGTCTGAGCCATAGCAATTCTGACTTTGCTTCATTTATCTTGTAACCTGAAAAGGACCCGAATCTGGCAGTGATATCTAAAAGTTTAGGGATACTGGTTTTGGTATCCGAGAGATATAAGAGAAGATCATCGGCATAAAGAGCAATTTTTATGACCTGGTTACCTATTCTAATTCCTGACAACTGTTGTCTAACCATGATTGCCAACGGTTCGATTGTGATGTCGAAGAGTAGGGGGGACAGGGGGCACCCCTGGCATGTTCCCCTCCCAAGAATTATCTGTGGTGAGAGGGTTTGATTAACCATCAACCTTGTACATGGTGCTTTATACAAATTCGTGATGAAATTTAAGAACTGGTCCTTAAAACCAAAATTAACCAGAGAGGTAAATAGATGATTAAAATGTATTGAATCAAACGCTTTCTCTGCATCTATCGAGACGATAGCTGAGTCCGGTTCCATCCCGTATCCCCCACTCTCAGACACCTGCATGGTCCTAAAATACTCCGCAATAACTATAGCCTCCCTAATTTTTGCTGAGGAGTTTCGACCATAGAGAAACCCAGCCTGATCCGGGTGAATAACAGTGGCGAGTGGTGTCTGAAGGCGCCCGGCAATAACTGAACATAGAATTTTGTAGTCTCCATTTAAGAGAGCTATGGGTCTATAAGACTCCCTGAGGGTGGGATCTTTCCCAGCCTTCAGGATTAGAGTAGTGTTGGAGGCAGAAAAGGAGGCAGCCACTGGATTACCCTCGGCATACATAGTATTATATAGATTTTTAAGGTAGGGGGTGACCCCAGAGCTCATAATTTTATAAAACTCATTCGGTAGGCCATCTGGCCCTGGTGCTTTATTAGTGGCGAGCTCTGAAATTATTATTTTTATCTCTATTTCGATAATTGGGGCATTGAGAGAATCAGCCATCTCAGCCGAAATTTTAGGACAGGAAATTTGGCTCCAAAATTGTACTGCTTCAGTAAGGTTTGAACTCCTGTAGGAGTACAATTCCTGATAATACCTAACAAATGCCTCAGCAATTTCATCCGATTTATTAAGATAGATACCATTCTGTTGAATATTCTCAATATGAGGTGACTTTTTCTCCCTTTTGACCAGGTTCGCCAACAATTTGCCGGTTTTATTTCCGAATCTATAGATCCTGGCTTGAAATCTTAGATCCCTCTGGGTTTCCTGAAAGACAGCGAATGCGTCTCCAGCGTTTTTGGCCCGGACATATTTTGCCCAGTTTGTAGCAGATTTTTCCAGCAGATAAGAGTTATAAGAATTAATTATTGCGTTAGTAATTTCTTTCTCTCTTGTTCTAATTTTTCTAAGCCTTGCAGTACTGTAAGCTATAATTTCACCCCTGAGCACTGCCTTTGCTGCCTCCCAGAAAACCAGAGGGGAACCTATGTGGGCTTGATTATGTTGTAGATAATCGGAAAATTTGAGTTTGATCCAGTTTTTAAATTTCAGATCGGTCGCGAGGTATGAAGGAAAGTTGAAGCGTGTTGATCTGTTTTTAAGGTGGTTGAGCTGGAACTCCAGTGAGACAGGGCCGTGGTCTGAAAGAAAGATAGGCAGTATATCTGCTTTTACTTCTGACAACTTTAGCCTATCATTAATGAGAAATAGATCAATTCTAGAAAGGGTTTTATGAGCCCTGGATAGACAAGTATAATCCCTGACATCAGGGTTCTGAAGCCTCCAGACGTCTTTTATCGCAAGATTCTGCGTAATTAATTTTATTAATTTAGATTCTAAGTTGTCCTTTTTTTGTTTGAGTGTTTTATTGGAGTTTCTAAGTCTGTCCAATGGGCAATGAGGAGACATGTTGAAATCACCACCAAGGACCAGATGGCCTTCCTGAATGGAGAGAATTTTGGCCTGGATCCTAAACCAGAAATCTGGATCCAATTTGTTAGGAGCATAAATGTTACACATGGTAAAAATTATTTTTCCAATTTTTACTTTTATTATCACAAATCTTCCTTCATGATCTACTTCGCTGTGAATGACCTCTAGGTTAATTGTTTTTCCCTATTAGAATGGCCACCCCTCTCTTCCTTCCAACCCTCGGGGAAAAGAAAATTTCTTTCACCCAGGAAGATCTGAGTTTCAGGGACTCCCCTGATGTCAAATGTGTTTCTTGTAAGAATGCTATGTCCGTCCCAAGTTTCCTCAAGTGCGTAATAATGGCTTTTCTCTTTTTTTTTTTTTTTTTTTAAACATTTGTTTATTTCCAAGCACAAAGTACAATTTAACAAATACAGATTTGTTGCATAGGTAGATTTCTTGTTTAACAGAAAGGAAAAAGAATAGTTATCAATCAAGATACAATATATCAACCAGAATTTAGCAATCATTACTTAAGTTATTCTTAATTCAAAAAATCCACACAATCATATATTACGGAGATTACTATTGTATGCTTCCCTGAGTCATACTCTTTGTTATTGTACAGTTGTGCCATTTTCCTATTTACCTAAAATAACATAGCAAAAACAAAAACACAAATAAAAGAAAAGAAAGAGAAACGAAAAGAAGAAAAAAAAAAAAAAAAGGGGGGAGGAAAGAAGAAAGGAGCAAGAGAAAGGGGTCAATTGCCTCCCATTTCACATGCCCATCTTACCAGCATGGAAATATGACATTAATACCAGGAATGAGGAAATATATTATTCAAGGTCAAAGTTCCAAAAAAATCTGATTTATGAAAGCATTTGGTTAATGCATATTGCAAATTATTAGATTGCTCTAGGATTAAAGTAAGCCATTTATCAAAGAAGCTTTTTATCTGTTTCTCTAGAAGCGAATTGATATTTAATTGTTCAAACATTATTTGTGAGAACACGGCTTGTTTAAATAAACCAAACGGAGGGGCAATCTTCTTCTTCCAATATCTAACAAGATCAGTGTATCAATAGATTTATGAGATGTAGTATTAGTCTCATTAGTTAGAAAAAAAACCTGGTACATATCTAATGATACATTTTCATGTAAGACTTTAGAAGCCCAATAGGACACTTTAAACCAAAACTGCCTAATTTTAGGACAAGACCAGAAACAGTGGAGGAGATCAGCCTCCATTTTTTTACACTTAAAACAATTAGCCGATTTATTACCTGCCCATTTAGCTAATATTCTCGGTGTAATATATGAATTGTTAATTAATTTGATATGAGATTCTTTCCAAGAGGTAGGGATTCTGGCCTCTCTTACCCGCTTAATACTAAGATTGATTTTCTCTGCTGTTATTTCTTGAAAGTAAAATCTCCAGGAACCAGCTAAAGTTTCTAGCCCCAATTGACCTTGTTTCGACATTAAAATGTTATATATTAACGAGATAGTATGAATGCCATTTTTATGTAGAATAATCTAATCTTCGAGCTTACCAAATTTTCTGAAGTCTTGTCTGATATTTGGTAATTCGTTTATAAAATGTCTAAGTTGCAAATATGCATAAAAGTTTTGATTTGATAAATTATATTCTTGAAGAATAGATTCAAATGTTCTAACTATGCATTCATTGTCGAGGACTTGAGAAATATAAATTAGACCATTTTCCTCCCACCTTGTAAAAATTCCTGATGTCAGACCTGGCGGGAAGAGATTGTTACCTCTAATAGGAAGATATGATGATATACGATAATTTATGTCTAGCACAGTACATAATTTTTGCCAAGCTAAGACTACGTTACTGATGACTGATAACTTTTTAATATATTTTGGTAATTGTGTCATTGGGCAATGGATAATGGCTTTGAGAGAGAGAGAGGGGCAACCATCTGTTTTTCCATCAAAAAATTTGTAAAATAGTTAGTATCTGTAATCCAGTCACAAGCAAAGCGTGCAAGGATAGCTATATTGTACCATTTAATATCAGGGAGGGCAAATCCTCCATATTCTGATAACTGGAATAGTTTAGTTCTAGATAAGTAATGCCTTTTACTATTCCAAACAAAGGATGAACAATTCTTATTATAGAGCCTTAGATCTTTATTAGAAATAAAGACAGGAAGATTTTGGAGTAGGTAAACTAATTGTGGAAAGAGAATAGACTTGATTAACATGACTCTGGCCGAGAGAGAGATAGGGAACAGGGCCCATCTATTTAATTTCTCAGAGGCATTTACAAAGAAAGCCGAGAAATTGTTAGCGTACCAGAAATTGGGATTTCTGTGTAAATTTATTCCTAGATATTTAATACTTTCTGCCACCTGCAAAGGATGTTCCCTACGGCTATCTTTATTCTGATGTATCCACAAAATTTCAGACTTGCTTAAATTTAATTTATATCCCGAAAAGGAACTAAATTGTTTGAACGTATTTAAGACAAGAGGGATGCTAATTTTAGTATCTTGTAAAAATAGTAGCAGATCATCAGCGTAGAGTGATAAGACCATTCGTTGGTCTCCAATTTCTATGCCTGATATAGTATCTCTCAGTAAGATTGCAAGGGGCTCTATTGCAATATTAAATAAGAGGGGAGACAGGGGGCAGCCCTGTCTTGTTCCTTTAAAAATATGAAACCTAGGAGTTGGAGCACCATTAACTAAGACATACGAAGTAGGTGAGTTGTAAATGGACCTTATTAGTGAGAGAAAGTTCCCTTTAAATCCAAATCTATCAAGGGCAGTATATAAGTGATCCCATGTAACTGAGTCAAAAGCCTTCTCGGCGTCGGCGGTTAACAATGCATAGTCTTGTTTTGAACCTTGATCATTATCCTGCAACTTATACCAGAAATATTCCAATACAGAAGTAACACGACGCATATTTCTGATAGAGGATCTCCCAGGCATAAAGCCAGATTGATCCTCATGTATAATTTGTCCTATACCAGATTTAAGTCTTTTAGCCATTATAGAAGTAAGTAATTTATAGTCTACATTTAAAAGTGATATAGGCCTATAAGAAGATGGGTCAAGAGGATCTTTACCTTTCTTTAATATTAGAGTAACCACCGACGCCGAGAAGTATTCCGACATGGGCTTCCCAGCTATGAAATATTCATTGAATAATTTGACCAGAATAGGAAGTATATCACATCGAATAGTTTTATAAAATTCTGATGTGAGCTGATCAGGGCCAGGAGCCTTGTTCAACTTGGCATAGTCTATTGCCTCACCTACTTCTTCCACAGTGATGGGACTATTTAGGATTTCTAAAAAATCTAGAGAGATTTTAGGAGTTTCAACCATATTCCAAAAACCATCTTTATTTTCAAAATTAATCTCATTCGCCGCATATATATTCTGAAAATATTTATGAAAAATCTCTTTAATCTCTGATGAATCTGAACATCTAACTTGGCCAACCCTAATGGCTTCAATTATATTATTCTTCTTCCTGGCCTTGTTTAATCTAGCCAAAAATTTGGCTGATCTGCCAAATTGTCCGCTGTACTTGGCATTAATTTTAATATCTTCCCTTAAAGTTTTCTCCTTAGAAAAAAGATCATATTCTTGTTTAGCCTTCTGATACTTATCCCACTGGGATTTAGAGGTATTATTAATATAGCTTTTATAAGAGTTGCTAAGTTGATTAGCTAGCTGTATTTTGCGAGCGTGAAATTGCTTTTTCCTTTTTACCATATAGGCTTTAATTTCACCTTTAAGGTAAGCCTTAGCAGATTCCCAGTAGATCTCTATTTTGTCTAGATACTCTCTATTAAAAAATTGGTACTCTCGCCATTTCTGACCTAGCCAGTCAGCGAACTTTTTGTCCTGAGATAGATAGTTAGGGAAAAAAAAATTATTTACAAAGTTAGTAGTAGTAATGTTTTTAGTCGCTATATTCAAAGAAATAACAGCGTGATCTGAGATCACTATATCAGCAATATGGGTATCAATATCCATCGCTAGCATGACACTAGGAATTAGAAAGAAGTCTATTCTAGATAGCGCTCTATGAGACTTAGACTCACAAGAGAATAATTGAGAGTCCGGATGTTTAATACGCCATATATCATGGACCTTTAAATTATTACAGATCTGACGGAATATTTTAGCCTTGACATTAGAGAATTTAGAATTATTTGGAGAACGTCTGTCTAGAGACGAGGTTGGAATAAGATTAAAATCTCCTACAAGAATCAGATTTTGTCCAATATACTGAGATAGAAACATAATAAGTTGATTCCAAAATAATATGTCTACCTGATTTGGTGCGTATATATTGCAGAAAATATATTTAATATTCCCTATCTCAATCTCGACCAGCAGCCATCTGCCCTCTTTATCGGAAATGTGTTTCAAAATTTTGTAAGATAGATCTTTATTAAACAGTATGGCTAACCCTCTCTTCTTCCTATTACATGAGGAAGCAATCACATGGCCCACCCACTTTGATTTAAGTTTGCTTACTTCTATAGCCGTAAGATGTGTTTCTTGTAAAAAGGCAAGATCCGGTTTATGTTTACCTAAATGTTTAATGACCAGCTTCCTTTTGATAGGGGAATTTATTCCACCTATATTCCACGAGACACATTTAAACATTTCTCCTGCTCTTCATGCTTTTATATCGGATATGAAAAGGGAGACAAGGATGGGAAACAGAGGAACAAAGTAAAAGAAGAAGAAGAGAGAAAAAAAAAAAAAAATCAACAAAAACAAAACAACTAAAAACAGAATTTTGTGTAGCAGATAGCAACATCTCAAGGGATCCAAAAATATGTTTACAGCTTTAAATTCGCTCCCTTGTCTATAAACTAATTTTTGATTCAATACAGAATTGTCTGGCTTCTTGTTCGGTTAACAAGGTATGTGTAGTGTCCTGATCTTCTATTATTATTTTGGCTGGATAAATTAGCCTAGCTTTGTGTCCTGCATTAATTAACTTGGTGCAGAAGGGTGCCATAATTTTCCTTCTTTGAGAAGTTTCACTGGAGTAATCCTGGAAAATCAGGATTTTGGCTTCCCCTATCTGCACCAAGCCAGCTTTACGGTAGGATCTTAAGAGAGTCATTTTATCTTGATAATTTTGAAATTTAATCATAACTGGTCTACACTTAATGGTTCCATTCAGCAATTTCCTCTGAGGGCCTACTCTGTGTGCTCTTTCAATCAACAGGGGAGTATTCTGTTGTTGCGCCCCTAGTATTTGCGGGAGAGATGTGGAAGCAAAGTGTAAAAGGTCAGTAAATTCACTGGACTCTGGCAAACCAACAATTTTTAAATTATTGCGACGAGAGCGGTCCTCAAGATCTGTTATACGATCCTGTAAATTTTTGATATATTTATTATGATCTGAAAGTTGAGTTGCTTGACTATTTATAGCATCCTCTGTTTCAGAGACTCTATTTTCAACCTCATTGAGCCTATCTGAGAATTGCCTTACCTCTGCTGTCAAGTTAGCCATCTGAGACTGAAGCAACTCAAATTGGGGTAAAAAAAATTCTGACAACTGGTTTACCATCTGCTGTATATCAGTTTTAGCAGGTAAGGACTCTTTAACTACTTCAGGTTGGATATATGAGACACGTATTTTCTTGTCTTTATTTTTAACTGGCATATTAGGCGAGTTAATTTTAGAAGCTGTAATATATTTGTCCATATATACCACACGCTTCTTCCCTTGGTGAATACTCTATTCTGTGAGGATAGTGTGTAAAGTGCAAGGAAAGAAAGGAAAAAAAAAAAAAAAAAAAAGGGGGAAGGTCGGGGCAATTAGCGCCTATCTGTGCGTGTAGTGCCTGTGTATACAAATAAATAAGTGAAAGTGTCTACGTATTAAAATAAAAAATACAAAAGGAATGAGTTAATCAGTGCATATACTGTGATATGGTGAAAAGGGGGAAAAGCGGGGATATGTTCTAAAACAAAAAACCAAGTTTTATAGTATATTACACAAAAGCCAATATGTTAAATGTCTTTCTATTTAGTTTGTCAATACCTGCAAAACCTTATATCTATCATTCTTAAAGTAGCAAACCTAGCACAATAGATAGAATACTTGTATAGTCATAATATAAGAGTATATATAAATATAGATAAAGATAAATATAGATATATCTGATAGAATACTAGTAGCAAATTCACAGTAGAGAGGATTTTCCACAACAAAGACTACAGTGAGAGGTCTTAGGCCCTAATAAGCAAGATTTAAATAGCTAGACCAAAGATCTTTACATAAAGTTAGGCCCACCTCTTTTTTTTTAACTCTTGAACCGTTTGCCTTGTTGCTATGTTAGCCTCTTAATTTGAAATAACATATTTAAATCTTTTACAAGCCTAAATGCAAAAAACAAGCAGACTTTTGGAACTGTCCACATTAATATTTAGCATTCAACGTATTAAAGTGTCCAGGTGTTATCACAATTACTTGGACCCACGCTAGTGCCGTGCAACCACAGACCAGCGATGGCAAAGTTCTCTTTACTTTAAAGGAAACAAGACAGAGCACATAATCATAGCAAAGAGCCCTTCTGGGGGGCCTTTAAAAAAAAAGCAACAGCCAAATAATACTCAGTGAATATGCCGTCAACAACTTATTGCAGGAACTTTAAATCAAATTAGTACTGTACAGCAACAGTCCAGTGACAGCGAGGAAATGCACAGTTCTTTTAATTCAGGAAAGAAAGATGATGCATATAGTCATATGAGAAGCCCTTATAAAAGGACATATATACTTGCACTTTCCAGATTGTGAAGAAGCCGGTCAGCAGGTTTTTTAGCCAAATCCAATGTGGAATGCCAACTGCAATAGATCCAGTAGCGGTTTCTAGAAAGAGCTGGCTCCGCTGTCACCAACGTTGTAGTAGTAGGTGATTTCCAGAATAGCGTATTAGCAACTTTAGTGGCTTTATCCAGAGAGCACAGTACTCCGAACTGTGAATATCAAGCCTTGCTCCTTTTCTTCCTTCAGATAGATTGAGTCGCCTGCTGCACACTGCTGATTAAGAAAGTTCGGGCCCTAGGAAGCAAATCCGCTCCACAACGGGACCGCTCTGCGCAGTGAAATTAGAGGCTTCAGATGTACCTGCTCTACTCCGGAGGAAAATTAGGGTGAGCAGGGTATTTAAGAATATGCAGAATATTATTTTCGGACATTAAAATTTAACAGGCTTTACGTCCAGCACTACCAGGGTGCAAGTACTTAGTGAGTGAGGAACCGTGTCCCTCTATTACGGCCAGCAGAAGAGAAGGTCTCAGTAGCATGAACTTCCCTTGCGTTGAAGCCACCTGTGGCTCTTGCAACGGAGCCTATAGCTCTAACGGGTTTCCTGCCGGGGCTCAGATGTAACTGCCCGACTCCCTAGGATGCATACAGCGCATCAGCAACGGGAGATGAAGCCAAGGGGGAAGAAAAAAAGCTGTTTCACAAGCTGTCAATGCGGCACGCCAAAGCTCAGCGTGCTCTGCTCCAGATCAGCTCCTCCCACCGGAAACCCACTCCAAAAGGCGGACCCTTAATCTGAGGGCACAGGCTTTTCTCTTAATGGGGGTAGAAATCCCACCCACATTCCAGGAAATTAATTTAAAAATTGCCATTTAAAATCAAACTAGTAACATGATGCAGGTAGTGCGGAGGGGGGGGGGGGGGAAGGAAAGGAAGAAGAAAGAAGAAAAAAAAAAAAAAAAAAAGGAAAAGGGGGGGGGGGTAGATAACCCCACATGGGGAATGCCCCTCTGGACCAGCATGGTTAATGTTCATGACAGCTTAAGAAAAAAGAGGAAAAAAACAAAAAAAAGGACCATACAGTAGTGGCCTATTTTCGGCCTAGCAATTGTGTTCCTACCAAGTTAAAATCTTTCAGGTGTTGCTCTACCTCTTGCATGTTGTTTAGTATATAAACATTCTCACCCTCTGTAATTTTAAGTTTTGCGGGGTAAATAATAGTGGCTTTGTATCCTTGTTGGATTAGTTTGGTGCAAGTGGGGGCTAGTGCCTTCCTTTTAGATGTTGTCTCAGCTGAAAAATCCTGGAACATGAGGATTTTAGTTTCCCCAAGTGTAATAGGTTGGTTCTTTTGATAAAATTGCATCAATGTAATTTTATCTTGAAAGTTTAAAAATTTTGCTATCACTGGTCTGGGTCTGTGGTTACCTTTGTTGTCTACCCAGGGTCTGCCTAGCCTATGTGCCCTTTCCACTGTGATATGTGGGTAGTTAGATGGAATTTTAAGAAGTTGGGGTAATACTTCAGAGATAAAAGAGTTTAAGTCCTCATATTTCTTATCCTCTGGGACCCCTATTAGCCGAATGTTATTCCTACGGGCCCGGTTCTCGAGATCTGTTAGCGCTATGAATAGTGGTAAGATCCTCCACATCTGACACCCTTTGTTCAACTTCGTTAATTCTGTTGGCAAATTGTCTAACTTCTTGTGATAGCAGTGTAATATCTTGTCTGATCTCTAATTTGAGCGCATCAAAATTGGGAGTTAGGGCTTCCGTAATTTTAGTGACTAAGACTTGCATATCAAGTGTATGAGTCATAGGGAGTACAGCGGCAGATGTTACTTGTAAATCTGTTGGAGCTTCTGAGGTGTTCTTCGTTCTCCTATCTCTTTGCCTTGCGGTCATGACTGGCGAGGGAGTCTTATAGTGAGAGTGAAAAAATGTATCCATGTGCCAAAATCAAGATGAAAAAAGAAGGGGGTAGACTATTTATATTGGGGGAGAGGAACCTCCCAGTGCAAAGGAAAAAGAAAAAAAAAGGGACAGGAAAAAGTGAGGCAGGGGGTGGAGGAATCTAAGTGTGGGGAGTAGTGCAGGGACAAGGGTTGTGCTAGTTATTAACCTGGTTGGCAGAAGGAAAGAAGAGAAAAGAAGAAAGACAGCTGATAACCAGGAAGTGAATTAGGGCTCGCTCGCCGAGTCAGGCGCAGCCTGACAGCAATGGTAGTATTTTAAAAAGAGGTTGCTCAACTGTACACAATAATTGCTCTGTAATATTACCTAGAGGCTAGTACCTGTTACTTGAAGGAATAAACTCAGACCCTGGGTGATTTAACTATAGCAGGGTGAAAGTTGTAGAGTCAATCAATTTTATGTGGTATGTCCCTGACACTTATTTTTAAGGGGAGAGGTCAGAGGAATTAGATATATTGAACTGAATCAAGTTTGTTTATATAAGAACCTCCCTCACTTGTCTTGGCACCTTTCAACTAGATTGTCTCTACAAGGCTATGTCCAGAGCTCTGCTTAGTCTAGGCATGCCTTGTAGTGTGTAAAATAATTTTGTGCAGAATAGCAGAATATTAACCTGAGTTCAATTTATAAGTAACTAACGGCTAGATTTAGAGTTTTGTCGGTAACGACCCGCGTAGCTAACGCTGCCTTTTTTCTGGCCGCACCATAAAAATAACTCTGGTATTGAGAGTCCACAAAAATGCTGCGTTAGGCTCCAAAAAAGGAGCGTAGAGCATTTTTAACGCAACTGCAACTCTCGATACCAGAGTTGCTTACGGACGCGGCCAGCCTCAAAAACGTGCTCGTGCACGATTCCCCCATAGGAAACAATGGGGCTGTTTGAGCTGAAAAAAAACCTAACACCTGCAAAAAAGCAGCGTTCAGCTCCTAACGCGGCCCCATTGTTTGCTATGGGGAAACACTTCCTACGTCTGCACCTAACACCCTAACATGTACCCCGAGTCTAAACACCCCTAGCCTTACACTTATTAACCCCTAATCTGCCGCCCCCGCTATCGCTGACCAATGCATATTATTTTTAACCCCTAATCTGCCGCTCCGTAAACCGACGCTACTTACATTATCCCTATGTACCCCTAATCTGCTGCCCCTAACACCGCCGACCCCTATATTATATTTATTAACCCCTAATCTGCCCCCCTCAACGTCGCCTCCACCTGCCTACACTTATTAACCCCTAATCTGCCGAGTGGACCGCACCGCTACTATAATAAATGTATTAACCCCTAATCCGCCTCACTAACCCTATAATAAATAGTATTAACCCCTAATCTGCCCTCCCTAACATCGCTGACACCTAACTTCAATTATTAACCCCTAATCTGCCGACCGGAGCTCACCGCTATTCTAATAAATGTATTAACCCCTAAAGCTAAGTCTAACTCTAACACTAACACCCCCCTAAGTTAAATATAATTTACATCTAACGAAATTAATTATCTCTTATTAAATAAATTATTCCTATTTAAAGCTAAATACTTACCTGTAAAAGAAATCCTAATATAGCTACAATATAAATTATAATTACATTGTAGCTATTTTAGGATTAATATTTATTTTACAGGCAACTTTGTAATTATTTTAACCAGGTACAATAGCTATTAAATAGTTAAGAACTATTTAATAGTTACCTAGTTAAAATAAATACAAAATTACCTGTAAAAAAAATCCTAACCTAAGTTACAATAAAACCTAACACTATACTATCATTAAATTAATTAAATAAAATACCTACAATTACCTACAATAAAACCTAACACTACACTATCAATAAATAAATTAAATACAATATCTACAAATAACTACAATGAAATAAACTAACTAAAGTACAAAAAATAAAAAAATATTTACAAACATAAGAAAAATATTACAACAATTTTAAACTAATTACACCTACTCTAAGCCCCCTAATAAAATAACAAAGACCCCCAAAATAACAAAATGCCCTACCCTATTCTAAATTACTACATTTCAAAGCTCTTTTACCTTACCAGCCCTGAACAGGGCCCTTTGCGGGGCATGCCCCAAGAAATTCAGCTCTTTTGCCTGTAAAAAAAAACATACAATACCCCCCCCAACATTACAACCCACCACCCACATACCCCTAATCTAACCCAAACCCCCCTTAAATAAACCTAACACTAAGCCCCTGAAGATCTTCCTACCTTGTCTTCACCTCACCAGGTATCACCGATCCGTCCTGGCTCCAAAATCTTCATCCAACCCAAGCGGGGGCTAGACATCCATCATCCGACGGCTGAAGAAGTCCAGAAGAGGGTCCAAAGTCTTCATCCTATCCGGGAAGAAGAGTAGATCCGGACCGGCAACCATCTTCTTCCAAGCGGCATCTTCTATCTTCATCCGATGACGACCGGCTCCATCCTGAAGACCTCCAGCGCGGACCCATCTTCTTCCGGCGACGTCCAACTGAAGAATGACGGTTCCTTTAAGGGACGTCATCCAAGATGGCGTCCCTCGAATTCCGATTGGCTGATAGGATTCTATCAGCCAATCGGAATTAAGGTAGGAATATTCTGATTGGCTGATGGAATCAGCCAATCAGAATCAAGTTCAATCCGATTGGCTGATCCAATCAGCCAATCAGATTGAGCTCGCATTCTATTGGCTGATCGGAACAGCCAATAGAATGCGAGCTCTTCAGGATGGAGCCGGTCGTCATCGGATGAAGATAGAAGATGCCGCTTGGAAGAAGATGGTTGCCGGTCCGGATCTACTCTTCTTCCCGGATAGGATGAAGACTTTGGACCCTCTTCTGGACTTCTTCAGCCATCGGATGATGGATGTCTAGCCCCCGCTTGGGTTGGATGAAGATTTTGGAGCCAGGACAGATCGGTGATACCTGGTGAGGTGAAGACAAGGTAGGAAGATCTTCAGGGGCTTAGTGTTAGGTTTATTTAAGGGGGGTTTGAGTTAGATTAGGGGTATGTGGGTGGTGGGTTGTAATGTTGGGGGGGGGTATTGTATGTTTTTTTTTACAGGCAAAAGAGCTGAATTTCTTGGGGCATGCCCCGCAAAGGGCCCTGTTCAGGGCTGGTAAGGTAAAATAGCTTTGAAATGTAGTAATTTAGAATAGGGTAGGGCATTTTGTTATTTTGGGGGTCTTTGTTATTTTATTAGGGGGCTTAGAGTAGGTGTAATTAGTTTAAAATTGTTGTAATATTTTTCTTATGTTTGTAAATATTTTTTTATTTTTTGTAACTTAGTTCTTTTTTATTTTTTGTACTTTAGTTAGTTTATTTCATTGTAGTTATTTGTAGATATTGTATTTAATTTATTTATTGATAGTGTAGTGTTAGGTTTTATTGTAGGTAATTGTAGGTATTTTATTTAATTAATTTAATGATAGTATAGTGTTAGGTTTTATTGTAACTTAGGTTAGGATTTATTTTACAGGTAATTTTGTATTTATTTGAACTAGGTAACTATTAAATAGTTCTTAACTATTTAATAGCTATTGTACCTGGTTAAAATAATTACAAAGTTGCCTGTAAAATAAATATTAATCCTAAAATAGCTACAATGTAATTATAATTTATATTGTAGCTATATTAGGATTTCTTTTACAGGTAAGTATTTAGCTTTAAATAGGAATAATTTATTTAATAAGAGATAATTAATTTCGTTAGATGTAAATTATATTTAACTTAGGGGGGTGTTAGTGTTAGGGTCAGACTTAGCTTTAGGGGTTAATACATTTATTAGAATAGCGGTGAGCTCCGGTCGGCAGATTAGGGGTTAATGTTT
The DNA here is from genome assembly GCF_027579735.1 of Bombina bombina. NCBI lineage: Eukaryota > Metazoa > Chordata > Amphibia > Anura > Bombinatoridae > Bombina > Bombina bombina. Next base: position 121,681,868 of record NC_069500.1, read on the forward strand.
GAAGTTAGGTGTCGGCGATGTTAGGGAGGGCAGATTAGGGGTTAATACTATTTATTATAGGGTTAGTGATGCGGATTAGGGGTTAATAACTTTATTATAGTAGCGGTGCGGTCCGCTCGGCAGATTAGGGGTTAATAAGTGTAGGCAGGTGGAGGCGACGTTGAGGGGGGCAGATGTTGTCTCACCAGCAGATTAGGGGTTAATTATTGTAGGTATCTGGCGGCGACGTTGTGGGGGGCAGGTTAGGGGTTAATAAATATAATATAGGGGTCGGCGGTGTTAGGGGCAGCAGATTAGGGGTACATAAGTATAACGTAGGTGGCGGTCGGCAGATTAGGGGTTAAAAAAATTTAATCGAGTGGCGGCGATGTGGGGGGGCCTCAGTTTAGGGGTACATAGGTAGTTTATGGGTGTTAGTGTACTTTAGGGCACAGTAGTTAAGAGCTTTATGAACCGGCGTTAGCCCAAAAAGCTCTTAACTCCTGGTTTTTTTCTGCGGCTGGAGTTTTGTCGTTAGAGCTCTAACGCTCACTTCAGCCACGACTCTAAATTCTGGAGTTAGAAAGAGCCCATTGTAAAGATAGGATACGTAATTTACGTAAGGGGATCTGCGGTATGGAAAAGTCGCGGCTGGAAAGTGAGCGTTAGACCCTTTTTTGAGTGACTCCAAATACCGGCGGTAGCCTAAAACCAGCGTTAGGAGCCTCTAACGCTGGTTTTCACGGCTTCCGCCCAACTCTAAATCTAGGCTTAAGTGTAATTAGAAAGGTATCTTTCATTGAAAAAAAAAAAAAAAAAGGAATTTATATAGCAGGTGATGCACTATAAGAATTCTTAATTGTACCTCTGCAGCTGTCCAGCAAACAATTATTTAACTTTGAAACATCAACCGTAACAGCTACAGTATGCTTGGCTGACAGCTGCAGTAGGAAAGTATAACAAGGTCAGTTCAACTTTATAATGTTTTAATATTTGAAAAACATCAGAGCTTTGTACATAACAAACAAGCAGTGAGCTAAGAGAAAAATCAAAGGAGCAAATACTAATTGCTGAGAACAGATATAGTATAGCTTAAGTAACCTCATAGGGTTAAATTTGCTGTTAGCAGTGCTAAGTATACCTCTGAACCTACCCTGCAATTGACTATTAACTTTCAAGGGGTCGATCCGATATAAAGCGTCGCCCGCAAAAGCCGGCGACGCCAATAATTGCGCGGATTTGGTATCCTATATACGGCGTAAGCTAGAAGTTACGCGCGTATATTTCTGCCGTCGCCCGCAGTTTTTTGGGCCATAGGCAGGTATACCAAACCCGCGCAGTTTGGTATCCAATATGCAGCGTAAGGACTTACGTGGCGAAAATGGAGAAAACTTACTCCATTTTCACCTCGCCACAAAAAGCAGCCGTAAGAAGCCTTACGCTGACTATTGGAGCCCCGTAACTCCCTAAACTAGCTGCTAAAATAAACCTAACACCTAACGCATGCGCAATGTCTATCTCCCTGTCAACCGCGATCTGCTAAAATAAACCTAACACCTAACGCATGCGCAATGTCTATCTCCCTGTCAACCGCGATCCCCCCCCCGAAATCCCTAATAAAGTTATTACCCCCTAAAACGCCGCTCCCGGACCCCGCCGCCATCTACATAAACTAACCCCCTACTGTGAGCCCCTAAAACCGCCGCCATCTACCTTATCTATCCCGTAATCTGACCCCTTACACCGCCGCCACCTATATAAAAATGATTAACCCCTAATTTAATCTACCTACCCCGCCGCCAGCTATGTTATCTATATTAACCCTAAGTATATTATAGTTAATATAGTTATTACATTATATATATTAACTATATTAACCCTAATTATATTAGGGTTAATATAGTTACTATAGTATTTATATTAACTATATTAACTCTATCTAACCCTAACACCCCTAACTATATTTATATTAAATTAATCTAATTAATTTATAAACTAAAATATTCCTATTTAAATCTAAATACTTACCTATAAAATAAACCCTAAGATAGCTACAATATAATTAATAATTACATTGTAGCTATGTTAGGGTTAATATTTATTTTACAGGTAAATAGTTAATTATTTTAACTAGGTATAATAGATATTAAATAGTTATTAACTATTTAATATCTACCTAGTAAAAATAATTACCCAATTACCTGTAAAATAAATCCTAACCTAAGTTACAAATACACCTACACTATCAATAAATTTAATAAACTACAAACATCTATCTAAAAATACAATTAAATTAACTAAACTAAATTACAAAAAAAAACAAACACTAAATTACAAAAAATAAAAAAAAGATTACAAGATTTTTAAGCTAATTACACCTATTCTAAGCCCCCTAATAAAATAATAACCCCCCAAAATAACAAAAATTCCCTGCCCTATTCTAAATTAAACAAATTTCAACGCTCTTTACCTTACCAGCCCTTAAAAGGGCCTTTTGTGGGGCATGCCCCAAAGAATTCAGCTCTTTTGCATTCAACAAATACAATCCCCCCCCCCCATTACAACCCACCACCCACATACCCCTATTCTAAACCCACCCAAACCCCCCTTAAAAAATCCTAACACTACCCCCCTGAAGATCTCCCTACCTTGTCTTCACCACACCGGGCCGAACTCCTGATCCGATCCGGGCGATGTCGTCCTCCAAGCGGCAAAGAAGAAATCTTCCTCCGGCGATGTCATCCTCCAAGCGGCAAAGAAGAATTCTTCCTCCGGCGACGTCTTCCTCCAAGCGGCAGCAAAGTCTTCATTCTTCCGGCGGCATCTTCAATCTTCTTTCTTCGCTCCGCCGCCGCGGAGCATCCATCCCGGCCGATTGCTAAACTTGGAATGAGGTACCTTTAAATGACGTCATCCAAGATGGCGTCCGCCGAATTCCGATTGGCTGATAGGATTCTATCAGCCAATCGGAATTAAGTTAAAAAAATCTGATTGGCTGATTGAATCAGCCAATCAGATTCAAGTTCAATCCGATTGGCTGATCCAATCAGCCAATCAGATTGAGCTCGCATTCTATTGGCTGTTCCGATCAGCCAATAGAATGCAAGCTCAATCTGATTGGCTGATTGGATCAGCCAATCGGATTGAACTTGAATCTGATTGGCTGATTCAATCAGCCAATCAGATTTTTTTAACTTAATTCCGATTGGCTGATAGAATCCTATCAGCCAATCGGAATTCGGCGGACGCCATCTTGGATGACGTCATTTAAAGGTACCTCATTCCAAGTTTAGCAATCGGCCGGGATGGATGCTCCGCGGCGGCGGAGCGAAGAAAGAAGATTGAAGATGCCGCCGGAAGAATGAAGACTTTGCTGCCGCTTAGAGGAAGACGTCGCCGGAGGAAGAATTCTTCTTTGCCGCTTGGAGGACGACATCGCCCGGATCGGATCAGGAGTTCGGCCCGGTGTGGTGAAGACAAGGTAGGAAGATCTTCAGGGGGGGGTAGTGTTAGGATTTTTTAAGGGGGGTTTGGGTGGGTTTAGAATAGGGGTATGTGGGTGGTGGGTTGTAATGGGGGGGGGATTGTATTTGTTTAATGCAAAAGAGCTGAATTCTTTGGGGCATGCCCCACAAAAGGCCCTTTTAAGGGCTGGTAAGGTAAAGAGCGTTGAAATTTGTTTAATTTAGAATAGGGCAGGGAATTTTTGTTATTTTGGGGGTTTATTATTTTATTAGGGGGCTTAGAATAGGTGTAATTAGCTTAAAAATCTTGTAATCTTTTTTTTATTTTTTGTAATTTAGTGTTTGTTTTTTTTTGTAATTTAGTTTAGTTAATTTAATTGTATTTTTAGATAGATGTTTGTAGTTTATTAAATTTATTGATAGTGTAGGTGTATTTGTAACTTAGGTTAGGATTTATTTTACAGGTAATTGGGTAATTATTTTAACTAGGTAGATATTAAATAGTTAATAACTATTTAATATCTATTATACCTAGTTAAAATAATTAACTATTTACCTGTAAAATAAATATTAACCCTAACATAGCTACAATGTAATTATTAATTATATTGTAGCTATCTTAGGGTTTATTTTATAGGTAAGTATTTAGATTTAAATAGGAATATTTTAGTTTATAAATTAATTAGATTAATTTAATATAAATATAGTTAGGGGTGTTAGGGTTAGATAGAGTTAATATAGTTAATATAAATACTATAGTAACTATATTAACCCTAATATAATTAGGGTTAATATAGTTAATATATATATAATGTAATAACTATATTAACTATAATATACTTAGGGTTAATATAGATAATATAGCTGGCGGCGGGGTAGGTAGATTAAATTAGGGGTTAATCATTTTAATAGAGATGGCGGCGGTGTAAGGGGCTTACATTAGGGGTTAATAATTTTAATATAGATGGCGGCGGTGTTAGGGGCTCACTTTAGGGGGTTATAGATATAATATAGCTGGCGGCGGGGTACGGGAGCGGTGGTTTAGGGGTTAATAGCTTTTTTATTGTTAGGCTAGTGAGGGGGGATAGCGGATAGAGGGTTAGACAGTGCGGGCTATGTTAGGGAGGCGTGTTAGACAGTGCGGGCTATGTTAGGGAGGCGTGTTAGACAGTGCGGGTGTTTTAGACTTTAGTCAGGTTTTATAGGCGCCGGCAGATTCTAACGTGCCGCAAGTCACTGGCGACGCCAGAAATTTGTACTTACGCAGATTTCTGGACATCGCTGGTTTGTGAGACTTACGGCACGTTAGCATCTGACGGCGACTTATATGGGATGGCTCGAGTTGCGAGCTGAAACTGCGGGCGACGCCGGTTCCCTCGCTTGCGCCGCAAACTGCGATCTATATCGGATCGCGCCCCAAGTGCCTTGAGGTATCAACAAAAACAGCTATAATATAATTCACTGACTACTACAGCAAATAAATGAATAATGCACAAAATTAAATTTTAACTTAGTGATATTCTGTTATTAAGATAGCACCAAAACCTTATATCTCACATGGCCACACATAATGTGTTAAAAAATCAAATCAACAGCTCTGGTTGTTAGGTGAAAATGTAGTGCAGTATCATTTTTTTTTTCCTTCCTCCTTCAACTGGCCCAGAACAATGTAGTTTACTTTAATATAGTGAAGTTTTTTAACCCTTTAAGGACACAGCTTTCAGTTTGCTCAATTGTTTTATGACGGAAAAATTCCGTCATATGTCCTTAAGAGGTTAAATAGCTTGAGATGATGCTGATTTCTTTATATTACAACCTGAGTATTTGTCTAGGTGTGAACTTACTGAGCTTTGAGAAAAACAAAAATAGAGATTTCTACAGGGAGTAAATATAGTATAAGAATACTGATTGTGTCTCTAGACCTATCCTGCAATTAACTATTTATTCTGTAATACAAAAGATTAAATTTTAACTTTATAGTAATTTAAAGTTTACAAACACCAGAACCTTATATATCACATACCAACAAACAATATGCTGAAACAAAAATCAGATCAGCAAGCACTGGTTGCTAGGTGCAAATATAGTACAATTTGAATGTTTCTGAATACAGGTGGCCCTCGTTTTACAACGGTTCAATTTACACCGTTTCAGAATAACAACCTTTTTTTCCAGTCATGTGACTGCTATTGAAAAGCATTGAGAAGCAGTGCATTTATTAAAATAGCCAGTAGGTGGAGCTGTCTGCTTGTGTTGCAGCAAAGCCAAGCAAGCTGAAATTAATCTGTTTAACCAGACCTGAGCTATCGAGCAGATTTCAAAGGAACAAGATCTTCCTGTCTATAAATCAGTCCAGTTTGGAATGCATAGAAAGAACTGTTTGCAGAAAAAATGCAAGTGAAGTCTGTATTGTGTGATTATTTTATTAGGTTTATAATGCTGTTTAGCAAATGTTTTGTTCATTTAACTTAGTTTAATTATATATTCTGTGTTGTGTGATTATTTTATTATGTTTATATTGCTGTTTAGCATTTAAAGTCTTCATTTCAAAGCTTTAAAAATAATGTATTAGGTGTTACTTATGACAATTTTGAGAGGGGCCTGGAACCTATCTCCCTCACTTCCCATTGACTTACATTATAAACTGGGTTTCAATTTACAACGGTTTCGATTTACAACCATTCCTTCTGGAACCTAACCCCGGCGTAAACTGAGGGCTACCTGTATAAGCTTATTAAACCCAGCCAATTAATACACAGGAAAATACATAGTAGCAATAGGTAGTTGCATTTCTGTAACTATATGCAAGATATTCTAAGCAAGCAAGTATTGCCAACCAGCTATGTCTTCACAGTATATGCTGGCAAGTGAGAGAACATATATATATATATATGTTTGTTTTTTTCTTTTCCCTCTTTATTTTCCAACAAACTTTTCCAATGGCAAAAAAGAGATTTTTTATTTTTTATTTTTTTTTCCTATTCCTCCCAGAGTCTTTTGAAGTCTCTTTTGTTTAGTAACTGTCCTTAGACATAATGTACCCCACTCTCAATTCTAAAGTCCGTCTGCCCCCTCCGCAGTTATCCACTTCCCTCCTCAAAAAAATGCCAGGTGGTGAGACCCCTAAGCATGCCAAGGACGGTGGATTGAAATAGGAACTCACCCCTTCTAATGTTGTCTCACCGGCAGTCAGTTATCTTTCAGCCTCAGTAACCCAGTGAACAGCTCTGCCCGGGGAATGTTGTTCCTGTTGCTTCCTGTGTCGCCACACTACCAGGCTTCCGTAGTCACCTCCCCTCACGCATCATCAGTGGGAGGGGAGAGAGTGGCGCCGCTCCGACACCGTGACCAGCCAGCGAAAACAGCCCCCTCACTGAGCCCCCGCTCCAGGGCCGGGGCCGGCTCCCTCCCACGCAGCACCGGTGGGGGAGGGAGAGGGGGAGAGAAGAAGCCGGTTATCAGTACTGCTGAAAGAACCACAGAATAGCAGCAAGTAAATTTGGGGTGACACGGAAAGTTCAGATTCCGTCTGGCAGAATTGGTTTAATGTATTGATGGGGGGGGGGAGGATTTCCTAGGTAAAACGGCACAGTTCTTACGGAGCGGGCAGATTGAGTCCCAAACCGGAAAGAGAGCCAAGATAGTGAGGTACAGATCTAATTTTTAGAATGCAGGCAAGAGGTAATTACTGCCAATAACAAGGGTCCAGGTAGCTGGGGTTTTGCAAGAGCCAGTTGGGTAACAGGCCACTGGTTAGGGTTCCGGATCAGATCTTCTTTTGACTGTCCTGGAGAAAATAGCCCCCTCACTCGGGGCACAGCGCAAGATCTGCCGCCAACATCTATCAGACTGGAGCTGCAGCTTGAGCCACACCTGAGAGCTGCACCTGCATAGCACACCTGAGCAGCCACACCTGTGTAGCTCCACCTCCACCGGAACCTCCCTCTAGAGCATCTAGGGCATCTAGAGAATACCAGAACATACCATAGAGCATGCAATTTTAAGCAACTTTCTAATTTACTTCAATTAACAATTTTCTTTGTTTCTGTGCTATCTTTATTTGAAAAGCAGGAATGTAAAGCTTAGGAGCCAGCCAGTTTATATTTAGCCACCAATCAGCAAGCGCTTCCCATGTGCTGAACCAATAAAGGTCTAAGATAAGGTATATTTTGTAGCGGGAATAGATATTGGTTTTGAATACTGTTGTGCTTTTTAATGACGCCTGATATCGTGTCATAATCCCACGCCTTTTTTTCGCACTAAAGATTTTTGAGCCATTTTCTGTTAAAAGCCCACCCCTTTTTTCGCTCTGCTACATGCATCGTTCTGTTTTTAGTATACTTTTAAAATTATTGATGTTTTTATAAAAAATGTTTTTTGTGCTATTGCAACCTTTGTTTGAAGGTTTTTGTTCACCATTCCTCAAAAGTTACCATAGGAACTGAGCTACCTGAACACTGTTCTACCAAAGCTAAGTGTGTTTATTGTAAAAAAAAGTTGAACTGATATCTTCAGGTCAATTATGTGGCTCCTGTTCTGAAATGTTATTACATTCTGACAATATTTCTATGAGTGCAAATGCATCCACTGTTTTTCCATCTCAGTCTAATGCAGAAGGCATTTCTGCAGAAATAAAATAGTTTATTGCTGCAGCCATAGCAAAGGCCATGACTGCTTTACCGCCTTCACATACGCATAAAAGGGTAGCACATTTTTTGCCTAAATCTAGTGAAATTAGTGCTGACCAACAACATTCTGATGTATCTTTTACTGATGGAGGTTCCTCTGATTCCAAGGATCTTCCATCTGAAACAGAGAATGATAAATCTACTTTTTTATTTAAAATTGAATATATATTGAAAGTATTATTTACTTTAGGGATTGAAAAAACTAACACTCCTGATGATAAGCCATGTCATTGTTTAAATTCTTTGTTTAAAACTAATGTTGACATTCCTGAAGTTTTCCCTCATCCAGACGCTATCTCTAATGTGATTGCTAAAGAATGGTCTAAACCTGGTACCTCTTTTAACCCTTCTTTTAGGTTTAAAAAACTATACCCTTTATCTATTGCTAATCTGGAACTTTGGGAAACAGTCTCAAAGGTTGATGGAGCTATTTCCACTCTTGTCAAATGGACTACCATTCCTATGGAAGACAGCACCTCTTTTAAAGGCCCTTTAGATAGGAGGCTTGGATCTTATCTTAGAATAGCATACTTACATACTTACTATATTCTTAGACCAGTTATATCTATTGCTGATGTTGCTGCTGCCTCTACTTTTTGGTTAGACAGTCTCGCTCAGTACTTGTCTTCAGACCCTGAATTATCTAACATTATCTTTTTACTTCAACATGCAAATCATTTTATTTGTGACACAATTTTTGATGTCATGAAAATCAACATCAAATCTATGTCTTTAGCTATTCTCAGCTTTATGGGGCTGATTTATCATGGCCCAAATGGGGCCAAATACCCCTCTTTCCACGCAAGCCTTCAGGCTCACCGGAAACAGAAGTTAAGAAGCAGCGGTCTTAAGAACCAAACCAGCTGTGCCTGCTCTACCTTTCCGGTATACTGTGACAGTCTCACCAACAGTATCCACTGGGTATCCTGTATCTGCTGAGAACCCTGTGTCTACCATACCAGTGTCAGCCTTCTTCAAACCAGATGTGCCTGTTGTACCTTTCTGGTATCCTGCAACAATCTCACCAACAGTATCTGCTGGGTATCCTGTGTCTGCTGAAAACCCTGTGCCTACCATACCAGTGTCAGCCTTCTTCAAACCAGATGTGCCTGTTGTACCTTTCTGGTATCCTGTGACATCCTCACTAACAGTATCTGCTGGGTATTCTGCGCCTGCTGAATATCCTATATTTACTATACCAGTGACAGCCTTCCTCAAACCAGCTGTGCCTGCAGAATCTACCAGGTATTCTTTGACAGCCTAAGAGCATGCAATGTCACAGCGCTGATGCTAAGAAACTAATATAATGCAGTGGCAAAAAATAAGGATTTTCCCTATACTCTTAGAGATTACTGGTAATCTCTAATAGAAATTGCTACCATGCTACTTTAGCAGCTTAATATATGTAGTATCGGGCTGATAAAAGATTGCTTCAGTTTACTAAAATGTATTATCACAATTAATAAAAATTCTTACAATAAAAATATGTGGCACATAAAAAACAATAAATACATATATATGACAAAATTAAAAACAAAAATTATTTACAACATATTTCATATAGAAGGTTTTCCTTAGCCGGGAGTTTAGATAAAAGCAAGAAGCAAAAGGAGTTCACAAAGCTTCAATCATCAGTTTCCACAAAGCGGGTCAGCATACGGGCAAAGTCGTTTGCTGCAGACAGAACAATAAAATCCCTTTTATAAGAATGACAAGTTCAACATCAAACGGTGTAATCTTTTACTTACACTCACTATGGGTGATTGATTGCCCTCCTTCAATAGCCCTCCCGTCACTACGGGATTCTTCCATGGCTTTGTTGCCAAAATTTGATCTTGCTGCCGTCAGACAAACTACGGATGCTGGTCGTGGACAATATAAAGAACAACGCCTTTCGGCTTTAGAAAGCCTTTGTCAATCTCTACTTGTTAGCAAATCAGTGCTCTATATATACCCGTTTTTTAAATAGGTATATATCAATTATAGCAAATCTTCGAATATGTATTCATATACTAATAAATAATTAAATATATTATTATAGAACACAGATACGCTTTGCAGGAATACAAACATATAACAATATGAAAATACAATGGCATCTATTTATTAAGCCGTCAACTTACTTGCATTCGATGGCACCAATACGCTCACCTAAGTTCGCCTAACATCACTGTCGCGGACCTGAATACGTTCTCCAAAATTATAAAAAAAGCTGTCAAAAAGCTGCGCACCAAGTACGGGGCGATGAGCAGCGGACTGTTGTTAACTAACAGTCATCGATCTCGCTGCTCTTCGGCTTTTTCACAGCTTTATTGGTACCCTGTCACTAAACACCCACACTATACTATACTGTATAACCCCTATACCGCCGCACACGGACCCTGCCGCAACTCTAATAAATGTATTAACCCCTAAATTGCCGCTCACGGACCACGCCACAACTAAATAAAGTGTTTAACCCCTAAACCGCCACTCCCGGAGCCCCCCGCAACCTACATTATACTTAATAACCCCTAATCTGCCACCCCCTACACCGCCGCCACCTACATTATATTTATTAACCCCTAATCTGCCCCCCCTACACTGCCGTCACTATATTAAATTTATTAACCCCTAAACCTAAGTCTAACCCTAACACCCACTAACTTAAATATAATTTAAATAAATCTAAATAAATATTTCTATCATTAAATAAATTATTCCTATTTAAAACTAAATACTTACCTGTAAAATAAACCCTAAGCTAGCTACAATATAACTAATAACAGCTAATAGAATGCGAGCTCATAGGATTGAACTTAAATCCTATTGGTTGATTGCATCAGCCAATAGGATTTTTTCTACCTTAATTCTGATTGGCTGATAGAATTCTATCAGCAAATCAGAATTGAAGGGACGCCAACTTGGATGACGTCACTTAAAGGTACCTTCATTCAACAAGAAGACGTCGTCAGAAGAGGATGCTCCGCGTCGGATGTCTTGAAGATGGACCCGCTCTGCGCCGGATGGATGAAGATAGAAGATGCCGTCTGGATGAAGAATTCTGCCCGTCTGGAGGACCACTTCTGCCTGTCTGGAGGACCACTTCTGCCAGATTCGTTGAGGACCTTGGCCCGGTTGGGTGAAGACTTCTCACGGTAAGGTGATCTTCAAGGGGTTAGTGTTAGGTTTTTTTAAGGGGGTAGTGGGTGGGTTTTAGAGTAGGGTTGGTTGTGAGGGTGGTGGGTTTTAATGTTGGGGTGTTTGTAAAAAATGTTTACAGGTAAAAGAGCTGATTACTTTGGGGCAATGCCCCACAAAAGGCCGTTTTAAGGGCTATTTGTAATTTAGTGTAGGGTAGGGCTTTTTTTATTTTGGGGGGGCTTTTTTATTTTTTTAGGGGGATTAGATTAGGTGTAATTAGTTTAAAATTCTTGTAATTTGTTTATTTTTTTCTGTAATTTAGTTTTTTTTTTTTTTATTATTAAATAGTTAATAACTATTTAATAACTATTGTACCTAGTTAAAATAAATACAAAGTTGCCTGTAAAATAAAAATAAACCCTAAGCTAGCTACAATGTAATTATTAGTTATATTGTAGGTATCTTGGGGTTTATTTTATAGGTAAGTTTATAGGTATAATTTATTTAATGATAGGAATATTTATTTAGATTTAATTAAATTATATTTAAGTTAGTGGGTGTTAGGGTTAGACTTAGGTTTAGGGGTTAATAAATTTAATATAGTGGCAGGGGTGTAGGGGGGGCAGATTAGGGTTAATAAATATAATGTAGGTGGCGGCGGTGTAGGGGGGCAGATTAGGGGTTAATAACTATAATGTAGGTTGCGGTGTAGGGGGGGCAGATTAGGGGTTAATAAGTATAATGTAGGTGGCGGCGGTGTAGGGGGGACAGATTAGTGGTTAATAAGTATAATGTAGGTGGCAGCGGTGTAGGGGGGGGGAGATTAGGGGTGTTTAGACTCGGGGTACATGTTAGGGTGTTAGGTGTAAACGTTACCATAGGAATCAATGGGATATCGGGCAGCAGCGAACATGAGCTTTCGCTGCTTTCAGACTCCCATTGATTCCTATGGCATCCGCCGCCTCCAGGCGGATTGAAAACCAGGTACGCTGGGCCGGAATAGTGGCGAGCGTACCTGGTAGACATTTGATAACTAGGAAAAGTAGTCTGATTGTGCCGAATTTGCATTCAAAACATCTGTAATGACGTCTGCATCGATCTGTGTCGGACTGAGTCCGGCGGATCGTATGTTACGTCACTAAATTCTACTTTTGCCGGTTTGTAGGGTTTGATAACTAAGGGGAATCGCCACAAATATGCTGCGGAATTCCAGCGTATTTGCGGTTGACGGATTGATAAATAAATGCCAATATATAAGATGAAAAGCATGATCTCATATTTACATTCAATAATTAGAATAAATAACAAAACTAATAAACAGAAATGATCTTCTTTACATACCCATAGCTTTGCATAAATCAGCCATTATAAACTAAACGTGGGATCATTATACTGGACTAAAATTACAAATTAAAATCATATTTATTAAAGATTGACTTTTTTTATTAAAGTTTTTGTTAATATTCTAAATTTAGCAACTCTAAAAAAACAAGATACTCATTCTAGCACATAACAACCTAAATCTAATTTCTGATTTAAACCTTGTTAACATTTTCAACTTAAAAATCAATTTCTTGCTCTGCCTAGTAATATTCTTTGTTATTTAAAACCCTGGTGCTCTGAATTATTGGTTCAGCTTTCTGCTGCTGTCTCCTGTGTTGCTGTGTGGCTTACTCCTTGCCTGGCCCCTTATTTCTCAGAGTTCTCTGCCACCTACTTGCTGCTCTGCCTGGCCTACCTCATTGCTTTACTAATATATTTGGTTCTGGGATTTCTTTTTATCTTTCCACCTGACACCAGGATAAGAAGACTACTGGCCAAGATTGGTCTGATATATACACACAAGTAGTCCTCAATTTACGCCGGGGATAGGTTCCAGAAGGAATGGTTGTAAATAGAAACCGTTGTAAATTGAAACCCAGTTTGTAATGTAAGTCAGTGTTTTTCAACCAGTGTGCCGTGGCACACTAGTGTGCCGTGAGAGAACCTCAGGTGTGCCACGGCAGTCTGACAACAGTGTGACATATTTTTTAAACTTTGCTTGTTTTTTACTCCCAGTGCAGGGGTAGTTTGTAGGAGGCATGGCATAACAGCACAATGCATACAGTATGTGTGTGTTTGTGTGTATGTGTATATATATATATATGTTGTATTAGGCTACAATGTGTGATTTTTTTTAAATTTTGGGATGGTGGTGTGCCACAGGATTTTTTAATGTAAAAAAGTGTGCCACGGCAAAAAAAAGGTTAAAAATCACTGATGTAAGTCAATAAGAAGTGAGGGAGTTAGGTTCCAAGTCACTTCATACCTCCCAACATTTCAAAATTCAAAAGAGGGACAGTCCGTCCTGTCCCTCACCCCCCACGGCAAAAATGTTAAATATGGTGGGCAGAAGCAGGGACGGGGCTAAAAAAAAATCATAAGACCAAAGTAATATAAATAAAATTCTAAATAAAGTCAATTATTTAATACTCTTAGACAGCAAATCAAACACAAGCTCAACCACTGGTATATCTATGTGAGCTCTGTATTTAATTAGCCTTTGTAGAGACAGTGCTAAATATTTTTATCTTAATTGAACATTTAATAATAGATTCTTTAAAACTGCTCTCTGCATTCCCCAATAATATTCTAGATTCTGGCCTTTAAAGTCAGCAAAAATGTACAGTAACACACACACACTACATAGCATACACTTACACATGCAGATACACACTCACACTACATAGCATACGCTTATATATGCAGATACACACACACACACACCACATAGCATACACTTACACACCAGCTGTGGCGGTTCTAGACAAATTTTACTGGGGGGGCCAAGGTGGGGCCAGTGTTTAATCAGGGGGGCACATTAAAAAATGGAAACAAATTATATATATATATGTATGTGTGTGTGTATAAATGTATATATATTTATAATTTGTGTGTGTGTGTATGTATATATATATATATATATATATATATATGATCCACAAAAAGAACCAAAATAAGCGCTTCAAAGCCAAAGTTGATGAATAAAAGAACTGTATATTTATTAGGACATCTAAAAACAAAGAATGTCCAAGAAGGACAAAAGGTAATCCAGGTTAGTGTAGCAGGCACACAGAGCAGACATGTTTCGTGCTCAGGTAGCACTTGATCACTGCTTACCTGTGCACCTGCAGAGGCCTGCCTTTTAATTGCACAAATTTAAAGTGGTACATTACACATTTCATTTAAACAACCTGAATAAATAATATCAAGAGTCAATCTGCATAGTTAATCTATGTAATATATATGGGAATATAACAAACTTTGCAAAGAATAGACATTATGTTGAAATGCATAGAAAACTAATGAAGGCAATTTCCCCCCCCCCCCTCTTTTATATTTTTGAAAAGAGAAAAAAAAAAAAAAAAAAAAATAGTTTAGGATTGAAAAACAGATTTATGTGTCTCAGTTTAATACTTGTCATTAGAGTAGAGATATTTAGTGCAGTTGGTAACTGACTCTTGTTGTGCTTTCATATCCTACACTATCCTATAGCTATAGTCTATATCGTTAGCTAATTTATGTTATACAAATAAATCTAGATCTCTTCTCTTATTTATCCCTAAAGGATAACTAGTTTGTAAGGTCAGTATCCAAAAAACTTCTCTTTTATCTAGCATCATCAGGAAT
>NC_069500.1:122001790-122094290 GCF_027579735.1 Bombina bombina
GCTTCAGATGTTCTTGAAGCCCTGTTGCCCAATTTTGTGGATGATACTGTTGCTGTTCCTGGGACAGAGAATTTTTCCTTCACTGAGTCATCTTGTGATGCTGCTCCTGATGCTGTTCTTGGTGAAGGGGAGAACATTGATTGGTCTGCTGTTGTGTCCTCTAGTTCTGAGGAGGATATGGACACTGAAGGGAAAAAATCTGCCTCCAAGTGAAAAATAGATGCGGATTCTGATGGATGGGAGAGTCCTGATTTGAATCTTCCAGTAGTTAAGGGTGCAGATTCAGATACTACAAGTGATGCTGACTCTTTAATTTCAGAGTTTCCTTCTGTCTCTACTAAAGACGTTCCTTCTGACTCAAGCCAGTGTATAGGTGACTTTTCTGATGCCTCTTCTGTTGGTTATCTAGATAAAAGAGATGTGAACCAACTTGCTGAAGTTACTGGTTATGAGGCTGGCAAGGGGGAGCCTAGGAGGTCGGAACGTCACAGAGGCAGATTTAAAAGATCTCCTTTGAGTCCTAAGAAAAAGAAAGGAAAGAAGAAGTCCTGATGTTATTTCTTTTTTTGTTTTTCTTTAATTTATTTTTGTGATGTTTCTGACCATTTCTCCCCTTAATGTCAAGTGTATGACAACTATAGCAAGGAGAGCTGCAATTTTTAAATTATTATCTGTATGTTCTGCTAATATTTTTTGTTTGCAGGAATGTGGTCTCTCTGAACATCCTAAATGTGCTGACTGGGAATATGGTCCTAAAGTATGGTCTTGTTCTTCTGATAGGAATGGGGGGGTGGGAGTTTTGTTTAAGGGGTTTAGTTTTTCTATACTTAATGTAGTTCATATTGTCCCAGGTCGGGTACTTTTGGTTAGTTTTAGTTTTTGTGGGACTGTCTTTCATTTGTTTAATGTATATGCTTCTCCAAATAGGGTAGAACGTTTGCTTAATTTTGAAACTTTAAAGTTTTTTCTGCCAGGTCGAGAGCCAACTTTTTTGGTTGGGGATTTTAATTGTATTATTAAGAATGGGGACAGAGAGGGTGGGAGTGATTGTAGGGTGGATAGCTCAGGGAAGTTTTTACTTGATTTGCTTAAATCTTTCGGTTTGAAGGATGCCTTCGGGTCTGTTTCTTTTTCAGGGGAGGGTTTTACTTTCTTTAGTTATAGTGGTGGGATAAAATCTCGAATTGATTTTTGTTTTTTATCTAAATTTTTATGTGTTGATAATTTTTCTTTAAAGCGGATGCCCTTTACGGATCATGCCCTTTTGATGTGTAAGGGAATTGTGATTTGAAGATCAAGTATGGTAAGGGTGTTTGGAAACTGAATGTGGATTTGTTAGAAGATGAGAAGTTTAAGCGTCAGTTTGTTTGGATGTATGAAAGGTGGCGTGAAAGAAAATGTGATTTTAGTAATGTGCTTATGTGGTGGGAATGGTTGAAGGTGGAAATAAAGAGGTTTTTTATTAAGAAAGGCTGTGAGAAAGCTAGAATGGAAAGGGAGTTGTATGATAAATGGTATCTGAGGTTGTTGTATTTGTATGAATTGAGAAATTGTGGTATTGATGTGCATGAGGAAATTGCTGAAGCAAGAAAGATAATTAAAAAGTGTATGCATGAAAAAGGAAAGAAAATTGTTTTTATGGCAAGATTGGAGAAAATGGAAAAGGATGAGTCTTGTAGTAAATATTTTTTTAAGAAAGCTTTTGAAGGAAAGACTGGTTTTGTTAGTGTTTTTGATAAGGTTGAGTGTGAAGTTAATGGTACGGATGGTGTTTTGCGTGAAGTTCATGATTTTTACAGTGAGCTGTATAAAGAAAAAACAAGAGATGTTTTATTGGAAAATGAGTTGTTGGAAAACATTGAGATTAAGTTGGAAAAATATGATAACGATTTGTTAGAAAGGGATGTAAGTTTGGATGAGATTGCAGAGGTTGTTAGGAGTTTTAAGAATGGGAAGGTACCTGGTTGTGATGGTTTGCCTGTTGAATTTTATACTTGTTTTTGGAATTTGATTGGGGTTGATATGTTGGATGTTTGTAAGTTTGTTTTTAGAATTAATGTTTTGCCTGTTTCAATGAGGAAAGGTTTGATTGTTTTGTTATTTAAAAAGGGTGATAAGAGAGATTTGAGGAATTGGAGGCCGATTACGTTGTTGAATGTTGACTATAAGGTTATTGCAAAGGTGTTGGCAAATAGAATGCGTGGAGTGATTGGTAAGGTTGTGGGTGAAGAGCAAGTGTGTGCTGTTCCTGGGCGTCAGATTTCTGAAAGTTTGTTATTACTACGTGATGTACTGTGGTATTTGAGGGAGAGGATGAGGTCTGTTGCTGTTGCTATTGTGGATTTTGAAAAAGCGTATGATAGGGTAGTGCATGATTTTATGTTTCATGTTTTAGAACGTTTAGGTTTTTCTGGTAAGATTATTGGATGGTTTAAATGTTTGTATAGTGATATTGTGAGTCAAGTTCAGGTGAATGGTTTTTTGACTGAGGAATTTTGTGTTAAATCTGGAGTGCGTCAAGGATGTCCTTTGTCTCCTGTGTAATTTGTATGTGTCATTGAGCCATTATTAACTAGTTTGAGGAAGGATAAATTAGTTAGAGGTGTGAGTGTTCCTGGTAGTAATGGAAGGTGTTTAAAAGTGATTGGGTATATGGATGATGTGAGTGTGGTATGTGAGACTCAGGCTGGTTTGAGGAGGGTGAAAACTTTAGTTGAATGTTTTTGTATGGCAAGTGGTTTCAGAGTTAATTGGAATAAGTGTAAAGTTAAAGTTTTTGGTAATGATAGGGAGATTGATTCTTGTGGATGGCCTGTGACTGAAGGTGCAATTGAGGTGTTGGGTGTGAAATTTGATGTGGATTTGAAAGGCTTGGAAAGTTGGGAGAATGTTTTTGATAAAGTGAGTAGAAAACTTCAGTTTTGGTCTTTAAGGACTTTATCTTTGGAAGGGAAAATATTAGTTATTAAATCGGTTTTGATCCCTATTATGTTATATTTGGCGTTAGTTTTTCCGCCACCTGAGAGGATTTTTCGGAGAATTTTGAGAGTGTTGTTTTCTTTTTTCTGGAGTTCTGGTATGGAGCGTTTGAAAAGAGATGTTGTTGTTAAGAGTAAGAATGTTGGTGGTAAGGGTTTTCCAAATGTGGAGAGATTTTTGGCTGTGAAATATGTTAGTAGGTGTGTGGTTCTGAGTGGTAAGGATAGCATGGCTGGTTGTATGGTAAAGTATGCTTGTGGAAATGTTTTAAGACGATATGGTTTATTTGAGATTGATAGAAAGAAACCGGTATGTTTTGCTGTTCCGTGGTTTTATGTAAGGGTGGAATGTTGGATTAAAAAATATGGTTTGGAGAATGTTAGTATGGAGATGTGGTGTGCAAACAGAATGGTGTTGAAAATGTTGGAGAAGAAGGAAGGTCTTGAGTTGATTGGGGGTTTGAATGAAAATGAATGTGTGTTGGTATGGAAAAATGTGTGTAATAAGTATTTGATGAATAGGCAGAAAGATATTAGTTGGATGAGTGTGCATAAGTGTTTGCCAACAAGGGATTTTCAGAGAATGCGTCGTTTAGTGGCTTCAGAAGTGTGTCCTAGAGATGGTTGTTTTCAAAGCGAGAGTGTTATTCATTTGTTTTTGAATTGTGAGTATGCTAGGGATGTTTGGAGAAGTTTGAAAAGGATGATTAAGGGTTTGACTGGAGTGTAGTTTTTTACTTTTAATATGATGATGTATGGTTTGTGTGGAAGTGGTGTGGAAAAGGAGAAAGCAAGTGTGATATGGTTGTTGGCATGTTGTGTGAAGGAGGTTTTGTGGGATGTGCGTAATATTTTGATTTTTAAGAAAGAGGTAGTTACTGTAGGTAATTGTGTGGGTATGATCCGTGGGAAGTTGTTTTTGTATTTTTCTTTTGATAGGAGGCGATATGGGGAATTAGATTCGGAAGGCATCTGGAAGACAAAGAAGTGGAAGGATTGGATTATTTAATTTTTTTTTTTCCTCCAGTTTGTTTTTGTCTGTATTTGAAATATGTTTAATTTTATTTTGTGTGATTATTTAAGTTTAATGTTTGCATTTTGTTTTTTGTTTTTTCTGATGACAAAAATTTGGGTCAATATTTCAGTTTTGTAACAAGAGATATTTTGTTTGCATTTGTTATTATGATTTTATTTTGTATATATGCATATATGATTATTTTTCTAATAAAAGAATTACGAAACGTACGTCTGGGGTTTTGCTGTTTCTCTCGTTCAGAGAAGGATTGCCTGGTATTTCGGGGCTGGACTGTACTGTGAAGTCAGGATCAGACTGATATGCTTCAGGAAAGTTTTTCTCTGTGAAAGGCACATATTGAGCAAAAAGAGGCTGCTTCTTGGGTGGTAACTAGCCATAGAACAAGCTATTATGCTATTGTTCATTTCCAGGTTGAGCGCTTCTCTCTTTTTATTTAAGGATGTTTGACAGTCTTCTTCCTTATTTGTTTTGTACGCAAGGGTCAGAAGGCCACTGTGACTACTCTTTCCTTTTGGCTGAGGAGTGTCATTTGTTTGACTTATGAGGAGGCTTGTTAACAGCCTCCTGAGAGGCTTAAGGCTCATTTCACTCGGGCAGTGTCCTCTTCTTGAGCTTTTAAGAACGATGCTTCTGTGAAACAAATCTGTAAGGCAGCTACCTAGTCCTCCTTATATACCTTTTGAAAATTTTACAAGTTTGATTTTTTTGCCTCAGCTGAGGCTTCTTTTGGGAGAAAAGTGCTTCAAGCGGTGGTGCCTTCAGATTAGGTCTTCCTGTCTTATTTTCCCTCCTGGTTCATTATGTGTCCTCTCTAGCTTGGGTATTGGATTCCCAAAAGTTATTTGTGGACTCTCCCTGCCATTGAAAAGAAACCAAAATTAATGCTTACCTGATAAATTATTTACTTTCCTAGCAAGGAGAGTCAACGAATCCACCCTGTATTTTTAAGGCGGCTTTTTAAATTATCTTTTGGCACCTCTCTACCCCTAGTATTTCTCCTACTTTTCCTTATTTCCTCAGATGAATGACTGGGGGAGTACGGGAAGTGGGAGGGATACTTATAGCTTTGGCTGGAGTGTATTTGCCTCCTGGTGGCCAGGTGTTGTATTCCCAACAGTAATTAATGAATTTGTGGACTCTCCCTGCCAGGAAAGAAAATAATTTCTCAGGTAAGCATACATTTTGTTTGCAGCAATTGTGGGTCTGTGAAATCTAGAATAGATTTTGTTTTTTATTCAATCAATATTCCAGACCAAGAGATTGCCTTTCTCTGATCATGCATGTATTGAATGTGATTTGAGCCTCCAGGTTAAGGTATGAAAAAGGTGTGTGGAAACTTAATTTGAGTTTGCTAGATGATAAAGATGTAAGGGGGTCAATTTTTCAAGCTTTGAATGGAAGCTCGCCGGAAACAGAAGTTATGAAACAGCGATCTAAAGACCTCTGCTCCATAACTTGTCCGCCTGCTCTGAGGCAACGGACAGAAATCAACCTGATCGAATACGATCGGGTTGATTGACACCCCCTGCTAGCGAATCTGCACGGGGCGGCATTGCACCAGCAATTCATAAGAACTGCTGGTGCAATGATAAATGCCGACAGCATAAGCTGTCGGCATTTATTGATGTGCGGGGGACATAATACGCTACTTCGTATCATGTCCGCTCGCACATTGATAAATTGGCCCCAAGGAGTCAGTTGGTTAAAAAAGTATAAATGGATGCAGAATATAAAATAGGCTTTTTGTATGTTCTTGAATGGTGGGAATGGGGGAAGGCTGAAACAAAGATATTTTTTATTAAGAAGGGATATGAGAAGGCTACAAAGGGAAGGATTGAGTATTAACAGTGGCAGTCACAACTGGTATATCTTGATGAGTTAAGGAGACTGGGTTTGGATGTGCATTATGAGTTAGAGCTCATAAGCTATTAGGAAAAGTAGGAAAAAAAATTGTTATGCAAGTCAGGATGGAGGCGTGTGAGAAGGATGAGTCCTGCTCTAGGTATTTTTTCAGAATGTTTTTAATGGGAAAGATTGCTTAGTTAATGTGTTGAATGATTATGGTGTGGAAGGTAGTGTTAAGAATGAAATGTTGAATGAGGTATGGAAGTTTTATGATAATTTGTATGGTATAAAAGTTTTACGGCCAGATTACGAGTTTTGCGTTAGAAGCTGTGTGGTGCTAACGAGCAGTTTTGTCTCACCACTCACTTACCTGCAGCGCTGGTATTACAGGTTTTTACAAACCCGGCGTTAAAAGAAAAGAAGTGAGCGTAGAGCAAAATTGAGCTCCTTACCGCACTCCAATACCAGCGCTGCTTAAGTCAGCGGTGAGCTGGTCGTACGTGCTCGTGCACGATTTCCCCATAGACATCAATGGGGAGAGCCGGCTGAGCGAAAGTCTAACACCTGCAAAAAAACAGCGTAAAACTCAGTAACGCAGCCCCATTAATTCCTATGGGGAAACACATTTTATGTTTACACCTAACACCCTAACATGAACCCCCGAGTCTAAACACCCCTAATCTTACACTTATTAACCCCTAATCTGCCACCCCCAACATCGCCGACACCTACATTATACTTATTAACCCCTAATCTGCCACTCCAGACACCACTGCCACCTACATTATAATTATTAACCCCTAATCTGCTGCGCCCAACATCGCAGACACCTACATTATATTTATTAACCCCTAATCTGCCGCCCCTAACATCGCCGACACCTACATTATATTTATTAACCCCTAATCTGCCGTCCCCAACGTCGCCACCACTATTCTAAATTTATTAACCCCTAAACCTAAGTCTAACCCTAACACCCCCTAACTTAAATATAATTTAAATAAATCTAAATAAAATTACTATAATTAATTAAATTATTCCTATTTAAAATTAAATACTTACCTATAAAATAAACCCTAAACTAGCTACAATATAACTAATAGTTACATTGTAGCTAGCTTAGGGTTTATTTTTATTTTACAGGCAAGTTTGTATTTATTTTAACTAGGTAGAATAGTTATTAAATAGGTATTAACTATTTAATAACTACCTAACTAAAATAAAGACAAATTTACCTGTAAAATAAAACCTAACCTAACAAATTACAGATCTTTAAACTAATTACACCTAATCTAATAACCCTATACAAATAAAAAAGCCCCCCCAAAATAAAAATAAACCCTAGCCTAAACTAAACTATCAATGGCCCTTAAAAGGGCCTTTTGCAGGGCATTGCCCCAAAGAAATCAGCTCTTTTACCTGTAAAAAAAAATACAAACAACCCCACCAACAGTAAAACCCACCACCCACACAAACAACCCCCCAAATAAAAAGCTAACTAAAAAAAACCTAAGCTCCCCATTGCCCTGAAAAGGGCATTTGGATGGGCATTGCCCTTAAAAGGGCATTTAGCTCTTTTGCAGGCCCAAAGTCCCTAACCTAAAAAATAAACCCACCCAATACACCCTTAAAAAAATCCTAACACTAACCCCCGAAGATTCACTTACCGGGAGAAGTCTTCATCCAAGTGGCAAGATGTCCTCAACAAAGCCGGCAGAAGTGGTCCTCCAGACGGGCAGAAGTCTTCATCCAGAAGGCATCTTCTATCTTCATCCTTCCGACACGGAGCGGCTCCATCTTCAAGACATCCGGCGCGGAGCATCCTCTTCAAACGACGTCTTCTTCCGAATGAATATCACTTTAAGTGACGTCATCCAAGATGGCGTCCCTTAGATTCCGATTGGCTGATAGAATTCTATCAGCCAATCGGAATTAAGGTAGAAAAAATCCTATTGGCTGATGCAATCAGCCAATAGGATTGAGATGGCATTCTATTGGCTGTTCCAATCAGCCAATAGAATGCGAGCTCAATCCTATTGGCTGATTGGATCAGCCAATAGGATTGAAGTTCAATCCTTTTGGCTGATCCAATCAGCCAATAGGATTTTTTCTCAATATAAAATACCCAAACTGAGTATAATATAGGGGCGCTATCATATAAAGTGTGCAGTAAATATAACTCAAATGGTGTCACCAGATGGTAGTGTACAATCAATACATATATATATATACAATATAATGGTTCACCATAGATAGAGTTAAACCAATATATATAGTAACCTATAAATGGATATAGCAGGGTTATATACACACATATATATATGAGTACAAAAAGTCCCGAATATACAAAAATGGTCACAAAAGTATCCAAGGTGAGGTTATAACGATATCTGGCAGCTCTCCTCGAAGTATAAGGCCATCCACATCAAGAAATTTCTATAAAGAAGCAGAGAAGGCGCCACATAGCATAATTCTGTGAGACATACCAAGTAACAAAATAGATAACTCAGATGCACTCACGTTTAGCAAAGCATCAAGATGTGATGCAGGCTGGGCATGCCGGAACCTTAGAGTTGTCCGGTAAAACTCTCCTCTCAGGCAAGATCTCCCCCAGTGCCAGATGGTAATCACAGGATAATAGTGCTGTTTGATTCAGGTGTATTATCAACTCCAGCAATATCAGGTGTAGAAACCAAGCAGGGATGTCCAGACAAGCAAAGTAGCAAGTAGTATAAAATAAAAGTGTTTATTTTAACACATTAAAAACACAGCAACGCGTTTCTCAGTATCCAGTACTGTTTCCTCAGGCTGAGGAAACAGTACTGGATACTGAGAAACGCTTTGCTGTGTTTTTAATGTGTTAAAATAAACACTTTTATTTTATACTACTTGCTACTTTGCTTGTCTGGACATCCCTGCTTGGTTTCTACACCTGATATTGCTGGAGTTGATAATACACCTGAATCAAACAGCACTATTATCCTGTGATTACCATCTGGCACTGGGGGAGATCTTGCCTGAGAGGAGAGTTTTACCGGACAACTCTAAGGTTCCGGCATGCCCAGCCTGCATCACATCTTGATGCTTTGCTAAACGTGAGTGCATCTGAGCTATCTATTTTGTTACTTGGTATATCTCACAGAATTATGCTATGTGGCGCCTTCTCTGCTTCTTTATAGAAATAGGATTTTTTTCTACCTTAATTCCGATTGGCTGAATGAATTCTATCAGCCAATCGGAATCTAAGGGACGCCATCTTGGATGATGTCACTTAAAGTGATATTCATTCGGAAGAAGACGTTATTTGAAGAGGATGCTCCACGCCGGATGTCTTGAAGATGGAGCCGCTCCGCGTCGGAAGGATGAAGATAGAAGATGCCATCTGGATGAAGACTTCTGCCCATCTGGATGAAGACTTCTGCCCGTCTGAAGGACCACTTCTGCCCGCCTGGAGGACCACTTCTGCCAGCTTTGTTGAGGACATCTTGCCGCTTGGATGAAGACTTCTCCAGGTAAGTGAATTTTCAGGGGTTAGTGTTAGGATTTTTTAAGGGTATATTGGGTGGGTTTATTTTTTAGGTTGCCCATTTTAAGGGCAATGCCCCTCCAAATGCCCTTTTCAGGGCAATGGGGAGCTTAGGTTTTTTTAGTTAGATTTTTATTTGGGGGATTGTTTGTGTGGGTGGTGGGTTTTACTGTTGGGGGGTTGTTTGTATTTTTTTTACAGGTAAAAGAGCTGATATCTTTGGGGCAATGCCCCGCAAAAGGCCCTTTTAAGGGCTATTGATAGTTTAGTTTAGGCTAGGGTTTTTTTTTATTTTGGGGGGCTTTTTTATTTTGATAGGGATATTAGATTAGGTGTAATTAGTTTAAATATCTGTAATTTGTTTTTTATTTTCTGTAATTTAGTGTTTGTTTTTTGTGATTAAGCTTATTTAATTTAATTTATTTAATTGTATTTAATTTAGGTAATTTATTTAATTGTAGTGTAGTGTTAGGTGTTAGTGTAACTTTGGTTAGATTTTATTTTACAGGTAAATTTGTCTTTATTTTAGCTAGGTAGTTATTAAATAGTTAATAACTTTTTAATAACTATTCTACCTAGTTAAAATAAATACAAACTTGCCTGTAAAATAAAAATAAACCCTAAGCTAGCTACAATGTAACTATTAGTTATATTGTAGCTAGCTTAGGGTTTATTTTATAGGTAAGTATTTAGTTTTAAATAGGAATAATTTAAAACCCCAGGAAGCGATGGCTTGCCTGTTGATTTGTATTGTGCTGTTTGGGATTTGATTGGAGAAGATTTAGAAGGTTTGTGTTTGGGTGTTAAAGAATAATGTTTTGTTTGAATCAATAAAAGAGAGTGAAATTACTTTGCTTTATAAAAAAGGTGAAAGAAAGGATTTGAAAAATTGGAGGGCTATATCTTTGTTGAATGTGGATTATAAGGTGATTGCAACAGTTTTGGCTGATAGGATGAAGTGTGTTGTGGCTAAGATAGCACGTAAATAACAGGTGCTTAGAAGTCGATTCTAAGGGGCAGATTTATCAAGTGTCTGTCTGTCCGACATGATCCGCTGTAGCGAATCATGTCCGCCAGACATCGATAAATGCCGACAGCATACGCTGTCGGCATTTATCATTGCACAAACAGTTCTGGTGACCTGCTTGTGCAATGCCGCCCCCTGCAGATTTGCGGCCAATCGGCCACTAGCAGGGGGTGTCAATCAACCTGATCGTATTTGATCAGGCGGATGGATGTCCGCTGCTTCAGAGCAGGCAGACGAGTTAAGGAGCAGCAGTCATAATACCACTGCTTCTTAACTTCCCTTTCCAGCGAGCCTGAAGGCTCACATGGAAACAGAGGAATACGGCCCCATTCGGGCCGTGATAAATCGACCCCTAAATGTTGTCCAAAGTGAAGTAGTCAGATGGAGAATGTGGTACATGTTTTGTGGAGTATGCAAAGAATTTGTGGAAGACACTTGAAAGAATGATTATGGGTTTTACAGCAACTAGATTCACTTTTGAAAATGGTTTTGTTTGCGTGGTGCAGATAATGTTCAGGTGATGTGGTTGTTACATGATCCGTGGAAGGTTATATTTAATTTTTTTCTAGAGGGAGTTAAGAACAAAAGAGGGGACTCATAGTGTAGCCATCCAAATATGATACAAATGAATAGTAATGGTAAAAAGGTACTCACAAGTGTACGTTCACCTAAGGTTAAGGTAGTTGCAAACAGGCAGGCTGACCTTTGACAGCAGTCGATGGTCCTCTCTGAGAGCGTGATCATAGGGATGTGCTTGTCCAGAAAGAAGACGTTCAGCTGCTGGCATGTGCAAAAATCACATGGAAACTCGGCTCAAACTCGACTCAAAGTAGAGAGAGCGCGAGGGGAGATGTCACACGGAATGGAAATAGTGGATAAAAACTCACATCCAAGGTATATAAGTTTTAATTTGATAGGAAAAGGTTGGGAATAGTTGACTTCCAAAGAAGTGGAAACACTGGTGTAAATATTTTTCTTCTGATTTGGGAATTTTTTACAGCTAAGCACTTTTGAATGTTCTAATGTTCTAAAGGTGTGGGGTTTTTTTGTTTTTTATTTTTGTTTTTTATATAGGTTTCATAGGGACAGCTGAAGGAACAGTATTTAGGGAAGTGTTTCAGGTAAGTGTTAGAGTTCAGTGGGATAGTGCTAGGTTAGTTATGATGGACAGTATGAAAGGAAAGTAATAGGTTTTCTTTCATGTAATTGGCAAGAGTCCATGAGCTAGTGACGTATGGGATATATAATCCTACCAGGAGGGGCAAAGTTTCCCAAACCTCAAAATGCCTATAAATACACCCCTCACCACACCCACAATTCAGTTTTACAAACTTTGCCTCCAATGGAGGTGGTGAAGTAAGTTTGTGCTAAGATTTCTATGTTGATATGCGCTTCTCAGCATTTTGAAGCCAGATTCCTCTCAGAGTACAGTGAATGTCAGAGGGATGTGAGGGGAGTATCACCTATTGAATGCAATGGTTTTCCTCTCAGGGGATCTATTTCATAGGTTCTCTGTTATCGGTCGTAGAGATTCATCTCCTATCTCCCTTTTCAGATCGACGATATACTCTCATATTCCATTACCTCTACTGATAACTGTTTAAGTACTGGTTTGGCTATCTACTATATGTGGATGGGTGTCTTTTGGTAAGTATGTTTTCATTACTTAAGACACTCTCAGCTATGGTTTGGCACTTTATGTATTTATATAAAGTTCTAAATATATGTATTGTACTTATATTTGCCATGATTCAGGTTTCGGTATATTTCCTTTTGCAGGCTGTCAGTTTCATATCTGGGAAATGCTTTTTTAGGAAAAATGTATTTCTTACCTGGGGTATAGTCTCTTTTTCAAATTGAGCGTCTTTTAAATTTGCGGGCAGAATTAGGCTCGCGAGGGCACAAAATGCAAAAGTTTATTGCGTCATTCTTGGGGCAAGATTTTTTTGGCGCGAAGTCACGTTCGTTGATGCAAATTCGTCATTTCCGGCATCTTAGGTTGTGTCATCTGTGACGCGAGTGTGTCATTCCGGACGTTATTGGCTGCAAAAAATAAATAAATATATTTTTCTGTTTGTTGTGCATCATACTTGGCGCCAAATATTTTCATTATTCCAGACCCCATTCCTATATGCCTCTTGCCTTTTTTCTCTATCAGAGGGCTAGGCTGTTTGCATTTTTTCCCATTCCTGAAACTGCCATATAAGGAAATTGATAATTTTGCTTTATATGTTGTTTTTTTCTCTTACATTTGCAAGCTGTCTCAATCTGATCCTGTCTCAGAAATCACTGTTGGAACCCTGCTGCCTGATAACATTTCTACCAAAGCCAAGTGCATTTGTTGTAAACTTGTGGAGGTTATATCTCCTGCTGTGGTTTGTATTAGTTGTCATGATAAACTTTTACATGCAGAGAATGTATCCATCAGTAATAGTTCATTACCTGTTGCTGTTCCTTCAACATCTAATGCTCAAGATATACCTGTAAATTTAAAAGAATGTATTTCTGATTCTATTCAGAAGGCTTTGTCTGCCATCCCGCCTTCTAATAAACGTAAAAGGTCTTTTAAAACTTCTCATAAAGTTGATGAAATTTCAAATGACTGGCAACATGCTGAATTATCCTTCTCTGATGGGGGATCTATCTGATTCAGAAGATATTGACACTGACAAATCTTCTTATTTATTTAAAATGGAGTATATTCGTTCTTTGTTAAAAGATGTGTTGATTACATTGGATATGGAAGAAACTAGTCCTCTTGATATTAAAGCTGATAAACATTTAAACTCTGTTTATAAACCTACTGTGGTTATTCCAGAGGTTTTTCCAGTTCCTGATGCTATTTATGATATGATTTCTAAGGAATGGAATAGGCCTGGTACTTCTTTTATTCCTTCTTCAAGGTTTAAAAAATTGTATCCTTTGCCAGCAGTTTCTTTAGAGTTTTGGGAAAAGATCCCCAAAGTTGATGGGGCTATCGCTACTCTTGCTAAACGTACTACTATTCCTACGGAAGATAGTACTTCTTTTAAAGATCCTTTAGATAGGAAACTTGAATCTTATCTAAGGAAAGCTTATTTATATTCAGGTCATCTTCTCAGGCCTGCAATTTCTTTGGCTGATGTTGCAGCTGCATCAACTTTTTGGTTGGAACATTTAGCGCAACAAGAATTAGATTCTGATTTGTCTAGCATTGTTCGCTTGCTTCAACATGCTAATCATTTTATTTGTAATGTTAAATCTATGTCTTTAGCTATTTTAGCTAGAAGAGCTTTGTGGCCTAAATCTTGGAATGCTGACATGACTTCTAAGTCCAGATTGCTATCTCTTTCTTTCCAAGGTAATAAGTTATTTGGTTCTCAGTTGGATTTAATAATTTCAACTGTCACTGGGGGGAAGGGAGGTTTTTTTTGCCTCAGGATAAAAGACCTAAGGGTAAATTTAAAGCTTCTAACCGTTTTCGTTCCTTTCGACAAAATAAGGAACAGAAACCTAATCCTTCCCCCAAGGAATCTGTTTCCAATTGGAAGCCTTTCTCAAATTGGAATAAATACAAGCCATTTAAGAGATCAAAGCCAGCCCCCAAGTCCGCATGAAGGTGCGGCCCTCATTCCAGCTCAGCTGGTAGGGGGCAGATTAAGATTTTTCAAAAATGTTTGGATCAATTCGGTCCAAAATCTATGAATTTAGAGTATTGTTTCTCAGGGGTACAGAATATGATTCAGAGTAAGACCGCCTGTGAGATTTTTTCTCTTTTACGCATTCCAGCAAACCCAGTAAAGGCTCAGGCTTTCTTGAAGTGTGTTTCAGACCTGGAGTTATCAGGGGTAATCATGCCAGTTCCGTTTCAGGAAAAGGGTCTGGGGTTTTATTCAAATCTATTCATTGTCCCAAAGAAAGAAAATTAATTCAGACCAGTTTTGGATCTAAAAATTTTGAATCGATATGTAAGAGTACCATCTTTCAGAATAGTGACTATAAGGACTATTCTGCCTTTTGTTCAGCAAGGGCATTATATGTCCACAATAGACTTAAAGGATGCATATCTTCATATTCCGATTCATCCAGATCACTATCAGTTCCTGAGATTCTCTTTTCTAGACAAGCATTACCAATTTGTTGCTCTTCCTTTTGGCCTAGCGACAGCTCCAAAAATCTTTTCAAAAGTTCTCGGTGCCCTACTCTCTGTAATCAGAGAGCGGGGTATTTCGGTGTTTCCTTAGTTGGAAGATATCTTGGTACTTGCTCAGTCTTTACGTTCTGCAGAATCTCACACAAATCAACTAGTGTTGTTTCTTCAAAGACATGGTTGGAGGATCAATTTACTAAAAAGTTATTTGATTCCTCAGACAAGGGTAGCCTTTTTAGGTTTCCAGATAGATTCAGTGTCCATCACTTTGTCTGTAACAGACAAGAGACATTTAAAATTGGTTGCAGCCTGTCGGAACCTTCAGTCTCAGTCATTCCCTTCAGTAGCTATGTGCATGGAAGTTTTAGGTCTCATGACTGCAGCATCGGACGTGATCCCCTTTGCTCGTTTTCATATGAGACCTCTCCAGCTTTGTATGCTGAACCAATGGTGCAGGGATTATACAAGGATATCACAATTAATATCCTTAAATCACCCTTGTATTATTCTAGGGGCCTCTTTCGTCCGTCCACCCTGGACTGTGATCACAACAGATGCAAGTCTTTCAGGTTGGGGAGCTGTTTGGGGATCTCTGACAGCACAAGGGGTTTGGAGATCTCAAGAGGCGAGATTACCAATAAATATTTTTGAACTCTTTGAGATTCTCAGGGCTCTTCAGTTTTGGCCTCTGTTTAAGAGAGTACCGTTCATTTGTTTTTAGACAGACAATATCACAAATGTTGCATATGTCAATCATCAGGGTGGGACTCACAGTCCTCAAGCATTGAAAGAATTATATTGGAAACTTGTTTGGGCGGAATCCAGCTCCTGTATAATTTCTGTAGTTCATATCCCAGGTATAGACAATTGGGAAGCGGATTACCTCAGTCATCAGACTTTACATCCAGGAGAGTGATCTCTCCACCCAGATGCGTTTTCTCAAGTTGTTCAGATGTGGGGTCTTCAATAAATAGATCTGATGGCATCTCATCTAAACAAGAAACTTCCCAGGTACCTGTCCAGGTCCAGGGATCCTCAGGCGGAAGCAGTGGATGCGTTGACACTTCCTTGGTGTTATCAACCTGCTTATATTTTCCCGCCTCTAGTTCTTTTTCCAAGAGTGATCTCCAAAATCATCATGGAGCAATCGTTTGTGCTGCTGGTGGCTCCAGCATGGCCTCACAGGTTTTGGTCCAAAAATACAACAAACACACATATGTTTCAAAGTAGTGCAATATGGCAAACGGTATTGTTAATATGTACTCCAAAGCCTTTGAACAAATGTAATATGTCCCAGTTCTTTCAACACAGTGTTACATCTACGTGGGTTTCTTTATGTTATATTAGTATAGGAGACAATGCCTTAATCTTGTAAAAAGAAACAAACCCCTTCAGTAATCACTTGTGCAAGTTTGACATTAGTATCCTCAAATAGCTTGCAACAATATATTGAAACTTTTTGTTGTGAATTACCTGAGGCTCCGATCAACTTCTGCTGTTCCCAATCTCCGGATCGATCAATTTTAAACTCCGGTCCCACATCTAGCGGGAGGGAGCAGTGCTGTCCTTACTCGCTCAATAAGCTCTCCTCGATTATTTGGTAAGACGAATCTGTAGTGATCCCACACTCCCACTCACCGGGTTTCAATGGTGACGTTGCCGGTCCCACACACCGCGGGAGGGAGTGATACGTCACTCAGTGCCGACTCATCCAACCGGCTTCCTGTGTAGGATGAACTCCAGATGGTGGAAAAAAGGAAGAGAGCCCAGGTAATATTGTAAGCCTGTATATATCGCCACACTTTAGGGTTATGTTATCCTCAGGGATCCTCTGTAAAAGGCTGTGTAGTAACTTTATAACTTTTAACTTGATGCAAATCCTTCAAGCAGCGTTTCCCAGCCGCTGCAAAATATCATTAGTCAGTCCAAAAAAGAAAGAAAGAAATTGCAGGCTGTACCAATATTAGATAGTATAAAATTCAAAAAATGTATTTAAACTTGATTAAAAACTTCAATCAAAAAAAGGCACACTATTACTATTTTTTTATACTTATAGTATAGTAGAACAAGAGATAACTAGATTAAATAACATAGAAACACAGAAACTAAGGAGGTCAGACAATTTAACTAACAAAGAATGGAAAGCACTGAGAGAATTACAAACAAATGACAACATAGTGATTTCCGACTCAGATAAAGGGGGTATGGTAGTAGTAGTTGACAGAACGGCCTATGTCAATGAAGCATACAAACAGCTAAGTGATAAAAACACTTACAAAAGACTAACATTCAACCCGACCCTAAAGTTTATCAGTGAGTTGGAAAAATTATTGGTAGAAGGTAAAAAATTAGGAATCCTTAATGAAAAGACAGCAGAACACTTGCTAACAAGATTCCCAATTGTTTCAACATTTAAACACATACCTAAAATGCACAAGGATCCCCTCAACCCCCCAGGGAGACCTATAATTTCAACTATAGGTACACTGGGTGAGCGTTTGGGGGAATGGATTGATGGATTTCTCCAGCCAATTGTGAGGAATATGCCTGGATATTTGAGGGACACCAAGCAATTACTTAGAAAACTAGAGGATTTTGCTTGGAAAGATACTTATTTATTGCTTACTATAGATGTGGTGTCCCTCTATTCTTGCATATCTCACCAGCAAGGCCTCCTGGCACTGGAAGAAGTCTTAAAGCTGTACACAGAGTATGATGTAGTCTTTATTAGTTATCTGGTTGATAGAGTTAAATTTTTATTGACACACAATTATTTTGTGTTTGAAAACAATATTTACTTGCAAAATAAAGGTACCGCAATGGGAGTGAAATTTGCCCCCTCCTATGCGAATATCTATCTTGGATATTTTGAAATTTTCAAAATATTTGGAGAACTAAATGACTATAGGGACAACATTGTATTTTATACGAGATTTATTGATGATGTCCTTGTAGTATGGCAAGGTGACATCAAACAGCTTGAGAACTTTGTCAAAATTCTAAATGACAACAGCATGAATCTAAAATTTACCTACACTTGGCATAGAGAAAGTATCACTTTTCTTGATCTTAAGATCAGGATAGATACTGTCAATAATGTCTTATACACAGAAACATATAGAAAAGACATTTCAGGCAACACCATCTTGCGATCAGATTCGCACCATCCTACACATTTAAAAAGAGCAATCCCAAAGGGTCAATTTATGAGGCTGCGCAGAAATTGCAGCAACCTCAGAGACTATAATACCCATGCAGAGGATTTGAAGAATAGGCTAATGGAGAGAGGCTACAAAGAAAAAGCACTTACAGAATCTATTGAACAAGTAAGATCAATGGATAGGGCTGAATTATTGACTGACAAACCACGAGAAAAAGTAGGTGATAATAAACAACTAGTCTTCTCAACGAAATATAGCAACCAGTATCATAAAGTCTGTAAAATTGTAGAGAGATATTTACCTATGCTAAGTAAAGAACCATCACTAACTAACATAACAGCAGAAGGTGTAAGATTTGTGTCAAGACGGGCTAAGACTATAGGCAACTATGTAAA
The DNA here is from genome assembly GCF_027579735.1 of Bombina bombina. Classification (NCBI taxonomy): domain Eukaryota; kingdom Metazoa; phylum Chordata; class Amphibia; order Anura; family Bombinatoridae; genus Bombina; species Bombina bombina. The sequence continues at coordinate 122,019,888 of NC_069500.1, forward strand.
AAGAAATTTTTCAAAAAGTAAACAAGAATCTACAAGAAATTGGCTAACTAAAAAGAATGGGACCTTCAAATGTGGTGTAAGACCTTGCAAGAGTTGTCACCATGTGAAAATGGGAGACATCTTCCACTCCAATATAACTAAAAAGGAATTTAGAATCTTTCATCATTTAACATGTACATCGAAGTATGTAGTATATCTTATCTCTTGCAAATTGTGTGGATGCCAATATACAGGCAGAACTATCAGACCCCTAAAAGACCGTATTCGAGAGCATTTGCTTTCTTTAGAGGCTTTCGAACCAAAGACACCAGTGGCAGAACATTTTTCAAGACATGGCCATATATTTGATGAAGACTCATTGAAATATGTCCTGTCACTTTTTGAATTCCAAGCCATAGATTGTGTCACAAAATAAATCACAGGAGGTGATAGATTAGCTTATCTAAACAAAAAGGAAGCCTTTTGGATACATAAACTCCAAACAGGCTTTCCAAAGGGTATGAACAAAATATGGGATTTGAAGTTATTCATAGGGTAATGAATGCAAATCATAATATCTAGTATTAAACGCAAATTATAACATCTAGTATCAAACTATGGATTACAACAAAACAATAATAATAAATAAAAAATAACAAATAAAAATAAAAAACTAAACAATAAAGTTTAATGCTAGTATAAAATTATGCAACCCATTCAAATAACCTAGAGTCATATAAATTGGTGACATACTATCTTATCTTATCTTATCCATAAATTCTCTAAACAATCATAACTTTCCCCCTTATGCAGCTACTTATAAAAACCTAACATAACCACAATAGTGAGAGAAATAAATATTTATAGATCCAATACTTTTTTGATCTAACATGTTAATTATAACAATAATTTCTCTAAAAGTCAGAAAAAAACTTTGAGATGATATAGATGTTCCGTGTAAATGTTTACAATACTGAGAATTTAAATCTTTGTTGTTTTAAAAAGTATATATGTGTATCATACATTGTTAACAATGCAGTATAGGAAGGTTAGTCAAACCACAAACAGCATTGTAAAGGGTTAAATTTGAGAGGTTTAAATTGTCACAGGGAGAGCAGCTGTTTATCCCTGATGAAGTGCTTGTTCTAAAGCAGGAAACGCGTCGGATGCAGCACCTGTGTGCTGAGGTTGTATGAAAATAGTAATAGTGTGCCTTTTTTTGATTGAAGTTTTTAATCAAGTTTAAATAAATTTTTTGAATTTTATACTATCTAATATTGGTACAGCCTGCAATTTATTTATTTCTTTTTTGGACTGACTCACAGGTTTTGGTATGCGGATCTTATTCGGATGTCCAGTTGCCAACCTTGGCCACTTCGATTAAGGCCAGACCTTCTATCTCAACGTCCGTTTTTCCATAACTTTATCAAATCATTAAATTTGATGGTATGGAAATTGAACGCTTAGTGCTTACTCATAGAGGTTTTTCTGACTCCGTGATTAATACTATGTTGCAGGCTAGTAAATCTGTTTCTAGAGAGATTTATTATCTAGTTTGGAAGACTTACATTTCATGGTGTTCCTCTCATAAATTCTCTTGGCATTCTTTTAGAATTCCTAGAATTTTACAGTTTTTTCAGGATGGTTTGGATAAAGGTTTGTCTGCAAGTTCCTTGAAAGGACAAATCTCTGCTCTTTCTGTCTTATTTCACAGAAAGATTGTTAAACTTCCTAATATTCATTGTTTTGTGCAGACTTTGGTTCCTATCAAGCCTGTCATTAAATCAATCTCTTCTCCTTGGAGTCTTAATTTGGTTTTGAAGGCTTTACAGGCTCCTCAATTTGAGCCTATGCATTCTTTGGACATTAAAATACTTTCTTGGAAAGTGTTGTTTCTTTTGCCATCTCTTCTGCTAGAAGAGTTTCTGAATTATCCACTCTCTCTTGTGAATCTCCTTTTCTGATTTTTCATCAGGATAAGGCAGTTTTGCGGACTTTATTTAAATTCTTACCTAAGGTTGTAAATTCTAACAACATTAATAGAGAAATTGTTGTCCCTTCCTTGTGTCCTAATCCTAAGAATTCTTTGGAGAGATCTTTACATTCTTTGGATGTGGTGAGAGCTCTGAAATATTATGTTGAAGCTACTAAAGTTTTCAGGAAGACTTCTAGTCTATTTGTTACCTTTTCTGGTTCCAGGAAAGGTCAGAAGGCTTCTGCCATTTCTTTGGCTTTGCGGTTAAAGCTTTTGATTCATCAAGCTTATTTGGAGTCGGGTCAAGCCCCGCCTCAGAGAATTACAGCTCATTCTACTAGATCAGTCTCCACTTCCTGGGCTTCTAAGAATGAAGCTTCAGTTGATCAGATTTGCAAAGCTGCAACTTGGTCTTCTTTGCATACATTTACTAAATTCTACAATTTTGATGTATTTGCTTCTTCAGAAGTAGTGTTTGGTAGAAAAGTTCTTCAGGCAGCTGTTTCAGTTTGATTCTTCTGCTTCTGATTTTTGTTTTTCCTTTCATTTTTGAGATTAAAATTTATATTTTGGGTTGTGGATTAATTTTTTTCAGCGGAAAATGGCTGTTTTTATTTGATTCCTCCCTCTCTAGTGACTCTTGCGTGGAGTTCCACATCTTGGGTATTGCTATCCCATACATCACTAGCTCATGGACTCTTGCTAATTACATAAAAGAAAACATAATTTATGTAAGAACGTACCTGATAAATTCATTTCTTTCATAGTGGCAAGAGTCCATGAGGCCCACCCCTTTTTTATGGTGGTTATGATTTTTTTGTATAAAGCCCAATTATTTCCAAATTCCTTTGTTTATACTTTTAACTCCTTTCTTTATCACCCCACTACTTGGCTATTCGTTAAACTAAATTGTGGGTGTGGTGATGGGTGTATTTATAGGCATTTTGAGGTTTGGGAAACTTTGCCCCTCCTGGTAGGATTGTATATCCCATATGTCACTAGCTCATGGACTCTTGCCAATATGAAACAAATGAATTTATCAGGTAAGTTCTTACATAAATTATGTTTTTCTTTAGTGTCTTATGGTTACTTGATTTTTTTTCTCTTAAGTTAATTTTGTCATGTGAATTTGGTGCTTTTTTTTGCATTTATTGGGGTGATATTTTACACTTTATTTATTGTAAATATTATATATTTTCTTAATAAAAAAAACAACAATAAAAAAAACCTGTCTGCCCAGAAGTAGTTTATCTTGCTGCATCCTACTCGATAAAGGGGATCGCTGTGTTTATACACTACCTGGAAGCAAAAACTGTTAGATATTGTATATCTAATTTGCATATCTTACCCAGAGTTCCCAGATGCATTGGTAACAATGTATACAGAATAGTTCTTAGGGAAAATAAGCAGGGCTACTTCACTTGCCTATATTTGCAAATTTTCTACACAATAATTGTATATCTCTTACTTTTATGTAATGGAAAATTGTTACAGGTTTAGAGGTATGGCCTACTTCCAGTCCATTGTCCCTTGGGATTCTGGTTTTAAGGGGCTGATTTGCTGACCCCCCCCCCCAGTGTGGGAAGGGACATGAATGGTCAGAATATGGGTAATAAAGTAAAACAAGAATTAGAGGTATATTCAGCTATTCTTATTATAGTAGTCAGAATATTCTAGTAATATTATTTTAATTTCAAGTACCTTTAATAACAATACAATGACAATAGAATCATCTTCCAGACTCCGCAAACCCAATCATTTTTACCAATGCTGATTCAGATTATTTAATTTTTTTTAACAAAAATGAATTATATTTTCCATTGCTTTTTATTTCTCATAGATTTTCATGCAGAAAAAAATTAAAATTATTATTGTTTTGCATATACAGAAGCCTGTGATTGTGACTACCACTTTGGAGGCTGCACCATTAGCCAGTTACCCCCTCCCGGCAAGGCCTGCTTTTGTAGCAACATAGGATTATTCACGTGCCACGGAAACGATGTAAACTGTCCACAAAGCAATAATCCTTATTGCAAAAATCCAGACTACAGCCTGCTAACCTGTCTGCAGGGGGGTGGGGACTGTGGTGGCTACAGATGTGACTGCGATTATCACAGAGGAGGCTGCACAATTTCTGTGATATCCCCCCCAAATACTGCCTGTAAATGTAACTACAAGGGATTCTGGTCGTGTGGAGGCGACATTGTGAATTGCAAAAATCCCCACAATGAGAAATGCAAAAATCCTGATATGTCAAAAGAGTCTTGTCAGGAAGGAGACGGTGAATGTGACGGATATTAATCAAACTACTAAAGCTTGGATGTGAAAATCATTTAAACGTTTCCATGATAAAAGAATAATAATAAATTATCAACTCATTGAATCCCAATTCATTCCGCAATCGAGGAAATTCTTACAATGTAATAATCATTTAATAGAGTAATTTACAAAACTGTCATCAATGTTTGTGCTTTTACTAAAGGAACTGAGAAGCACAGTTTATCACAAATAATTAATGTGAATAAACACATTTATTCTCTGTAATATAAAAATGACTTACACTTTATTTCCAAAGTTTAAGTTCTAATTCAAACAGGAAAATAAGGAAAAACCTAATCTACCACCATCCCATGCTTTTGTGACATCACCCATGGCAATACAGATGAAATGATAAACAGAGTAACTGATTAAATCTTTAATTACATCACACGTGATATATAACCCCAATTCCAAAAAAGTTGGGAAAGTATGGGAAATGCAAAAAACAAACAAAAAGAGTTATTTGAAAATTTAATTCACCCTGTACTATATTGAAGACACATTATTAACACATTATTGGACGTTTTACTTTGTGAATTTAATGTATTTTTGAAAATAAACACTCAGTTCAAATCTGATGACTGCAACACACTCCAAAATAGTTGGGACAGTCGACTGCTTACCACTGTGCAACATCACCTTTCTTTTAATAACACTTATTAAAAGTTTGGGCACTGAGGACACCAGTTGGTTAAGTTTAGCAAGCAGAATTTCCCCCCCATTTATCCATTATATATGTCTTCAGCTGCGCAACTGTACAGGGCCTTTGTTGCCTTATTTTGTTCCTCATAATGTGCTTCACATTCTCAATCCGAGACTGGTCAGGACTGCAGGCAGGCCATGCTAGCACCTGCACTCTCTGCTTATGCAACCATAAGCTTGTAATCTAGGGCAGAATGTGGTTTGGCATTGTCCTGCTGGAAAACGCCGGGATGTCCCTGGAAAAGACGACGTCTTGATGGCAGCATATGTTGCTCCAAAATGTATACATATCTTTCTGCATTAATGGTGCCCTCACAGATGTGCCAGTTACCCATGCAATGGGCACTGAGACACCCGATACCATGACAGATGTTGGCTTTTGGACCTGACACTGATAACAGCTTGGGTGATGACTCATGACGGTTTTTGAGACAGTAACGCCTGAGGGATCGGAGATCACACGCATTCAGAAGTGGTTTTCGGCCTTGCCCTTTACGCATTGAGATTTTTCCGGATTCCTTGAATCTTTTAATTAAATTGTGCACTGTAGAAGGTGAAATGCCCAAAATCCTAGTGATTTGTCTTTGAGGAATGTTGTTCTCAAAGTGTTGGCAGATTGGCGAGCTTACGCATCGGTTGGCAGATTGGCGAGCCTCAACCCATCTTTGCTCTTGAAGGACTAGGCTTTTTCTATGATTACACGATTGCCTCACTAGTTTCATATCACCTTCTTATTTCAACTTGTCACATCGCTATTAGTTCTAAATAGCCCCTGTCTCAACTTTTTTGGAACGTGTGACGTGCAGTCATCAGATTTGAAATGAGTGTATATTTTCAAAAATAGATTAAATTCACAAAGTAAAACATCAAATAATGTGTTAGTAATGTGTTTTTAATATAGTACTGGGTCAATTGAATTTTCAAATGACTCTTTTGGTTTGTTTTTTTGCATTTTCCATACTGTCCTTTTTTGGAATCGGGGTTGTAATCTGTGACATCAGCATTTACATTTACCTCTTTTGATGCTGTTGTCAAATAACATTTTAATGGAACCATTTCAATTGATTTTAGTATACAATTGTGTATAATATAAAAAAAAAAATTAAAAAAATAAACAATAAGAACATATTAATTATATAATCATTTACATTAAAAATCCTACCAATTACTTATCGATGATTATGAATAAGGATTTATGTAGAACAGTGTACATTCACGTTTATTCATCTGCAAAACATCGATAGTGCCAGATAACAAGTTGCGCGCTATTAATAGTACTGGTTGCGATATGATATCATTTGACCAAGTTACATTTGCTGAACTTAAAATGAAACACTGTTAAACACTTTATCAAATATAAATATTGCATAAAATATGATTTGTCATGTTTTCTGCTACTTGACTGAAAAGGGCTCTAATGCACTTACAGTGGGGCAAAAAAGTATTTAGTCAGCCACCAATTGTGCAAGTTCTCCCACTTAAGAAGATGAGAGAGGCCTGTAATGTTCATCATAGGTATACCTCAGCTATGAGAGACAAATGTGGAAACAAATCCAGACAATCACATTGTCTGATTTGGAAAGAATTTATTTGCAAATTATGGTGGAAAATAAGTATTTGGTCACCTACAAACAAGCAAGATTTCTGGCTCTCACAGACCTGTATCTTCTTCTTTAAGATGCTCCTCTGTCCTCCACTCATTACCTGTATTAATGGCACCTGTTTGAACTTTTTATCAGTATAAAAGACACCTGTCCACAACCTCAAACAGTCACACTCCAAACTCCACTATGGTGAAGATCAAAGAGCTGTTGAAGGACACCAGAAACAAAATTGTAGACCTGCACCAGGCTGGGAAGACTGAATCTGCAATAGGCAAGCAGCTTGGTGTGAAGAAATCAACTGTGGGAGCAATAATTAGAAAATGGAAGACATACGAGACCACTGATAATCTCCCTCGATCTGGGGCTCCACGCAAGTTCTCACCCTGTGGGGTCAAAATGATCACAAGAACGGTGAGCAAACATACCAGACCCACACAGGGGGACCTAGTGAATGACCTGCAGAGAGCTGTGACCAACGTAACAAAGGCTACCTTCAGTAACACACTACGCCGCCAGAAACTCAGATCCTGCAGTGCCAGACGTGTCCCCCTGCTTAAGCCAGTACATGTCCGGGCCCGTTTGAAGTTTGCTAGAGAGCATTTGGATGATCCAGAAGCAGATTGGGAGAATGTCATATGGTCAGATGAAACCAAAGTAGAACTGTTTGGTAGAAACACAACTCGTCCTGTTTGGAGGAGAGAGAATGCTGAGTTGCAACCAAAGAACACCATACCTACTGTGAAGCATGGGGGTGGCAACATCATGCTTTGGGGCTGTTTCTCTGCAAAGGGAACAGGACGACTGATCCGTGTACATGAAAGAATGAATGGGGCCATGTAGCGTGAGATTTTGAGTGCAAATCTCCTTCCATCAGCAAGGGCATTGAAGATGAAACGTGGCTGGGTCTTTCAGCATGACAATGATCCCAAACACACCACCTGTGCAACGAAGGAGTGGCTTCATAAGAAGCATTTCAAGGTCCTGGAGTGGCCTAGCCAGTCTCCAGATCTCAACCCCAGAGAAAACCTTTGGAGGGAGTTGAAAGTCTGTGTTGCCCAGCGACAGCCGCAAAACATCACTGCTCTAGAGGAGATCTGCATGCAGGAATGGGCCAACATACCAGCAACTGTATGTGACAAACTTGTGAAGACTTACAGAAAATGTTTGACTTCTGTCATTGCCAACAAAGGATATATAACAAAGTATTGAGATGAACTTTTGATATTGACCAAATACTTATTTTCCACCATAATTTGCAAATAAATTCTTTCCAAATCAGACAATGTGATTTTCTGGATTTGTTTCCACATTTTGTCTCTCATAGTTGAGGTATAACTATGATGAAAATTACAGGCCTCTCTCATCTTCTTAAGTGGGAGAACTTGCACAATTGGTGGCTGACTAAATACTTTTTTGCCCCACTGTATATATAGATACAGTGGCATCTATTTATCAAGCCGTCAACCGCAAATACGCTGGAATTCCGCAGCGCATTTGTGGCGAGCCTGATTCCCCTTAGTTATCAAACCCTACATACCGGCAAAAGTAGAATTTAGTGACGTAACATACTATCCGCCAGTCTCAGTCTGACACAGATCGATGCTTACGTCACTACAGATGTTCCGAATGCAAATTCGGCACAATCTGACTACTTTTGCTAGTTATCAATCTTCTACCAGGTACGCTCGGCAGTATTCCGGCCCAGCGTACCTGGTTTTCAATGCCATAGGAATCAATTGGAGTCTGAAAGCAGTGAAAGCTCATGTTCGATGCTGCCCGATACCCCATTGATTCCTATGGGAACGTTTACACCTAACACCCTAACATGTACCCCGAGTCTAAACATCCCTAATCTGCCCCCCTACACTGCCGCCACCTATATTATACTTATTAACCCCTAAACCGCCACTCCTGGACCCTGCTACAACTAAATAAACTGTTTAACCCATAAACCGCCGCTCCCGGAGCCCACCGCCACTCTAATAAACTTATCAACCCCTAAAACGCCGCTCCTAGACCCCGACGCAACTAAATAAAGTGTTTAACCCCTAAACCGCCGCTCCCAGAGCCCACTGCCACCTACATTATACTTATTAACCCCTAATCTGCCCCCCCGCTACACCGCCGCCACTATATTAAATTTATTAACCCCTAATCTGTGCCCCCTACACCGCCGCCACTATATTAAATTTATTAACCCCTAAACCTAAGTCTAACCCTAACCCTAACACCCCCTAAATTAAATATAATTAAAATAAATCTAAATAAATATTCCTAGCATTAAATAAATTATTCCTATTTAAAACTAAATACTTACCTATAAAATAAACCCTAAGCTAGCTACAATATAACTAATAGTTACATTGTATCTAGCTTAGGGTTTATTTTTATTTTACAGGCAAGTTTGTATTTATTTTAACTAGGTAGAATAGTTATTAAATAGTTATTAACTATTTAATAACTACCTAGCTAAAATAAATACAAATTGACCTGTAAAATAAAACCTAACCTAAGTTAAAATTACACCTAACACTACACTATAATTAAATAAATTCCCTAAATTAACTACAATTAAATAAAATTAAATAAAATTATCTAAAGTACAAAATAAAAACTCACTAAATTACAGAAAATAATAAAATAATTACAAGATTTTTAAACTAATTAGACCTACTCTAATCCCCCTAACAAAATAAAAAAGCCCTACCCTACACTAAATTACAAATAGCCCTTAAAAGGGACTTTTGCGGGGCATTGCCCCAAAGTAATTAGCTCTTTAACGTGTAAAAAAAATGTCAACCCCCCCAACATTAAAACCCACCACCCAAACAACCAACCCTACTCTAAAACCCACCCAATCCCCCCTTAAAAAAACACTAACCCCTTGAAGATCACCCTACCTTGAGAAATCTTCATCCAACTGGGCAGAAGTCCTCAACGAAGCCGGGCGAAGTGGTCCTCCAGACGGGCAGAAGTCTTCATCGAATCCGGGCAGAAGAGGTCCTCCAGATGGGCAGAAGTCTTCATCCAGACGGCATCTTCTATCTTCATCCATCCGGTGTGGAGCGGCTCCATCATCAAGACATCCGACGCGGAGCATCCTCTTCATCCAGAGTCTTCTTCAACAATGACGGGTCCTTTAAGTGACGTCATCCAAGATGGCGTCTCTTCAATTCCGATTGGCTGATAGAATTCTATCAGCCAATTAGAATTAAGGTAGGAAAAATCCTATTGGTTGATGCAATCAGCCAATAAGATTGAAGTTCAATCCTATTGGCTGATCCAATCAGCCAATAGGATTGAGCTTGCATTCTATTGGCTGTTCCAATCAGCCAATAGAATGCAAGCTCAATCCTATTGGCTGATTGCATCAACCAATAGGATTTTTCCTACCTTAATTCCGATTGGCTGATAGAATTCTATCAGCCAATCGGAATTGAAGGGACGCCATCTTGGATGACGTCACTTATAGGACCCATCATTGTTGAAGAAGACTCCGGATGAAGAGGATGCTCCGCGTCAGATGTCTTGAAGATGGAGCCGCTCCGCGCCGGATGGATGAAGATAGAAGATGCCGTCTGGATGAACACTTCTGCCCGTCTAGAGGACCTCTTCTGCCTGGCATGGATGAAGACTTCTGCCCGTCTGGAGGACCACTTCACCCGGCTTCGTTGAGGACTTCGGCCCGGTTGGGTGAAGACTTCTCAAGGTAGGGTGATCTTCAAAGGGTTAGTGTTAGGTTTTTTTAAGGGGGGATTGGGTGGATTTTAGAGTATGGTTGGTTGTGTGGGTGGTGGGTTTTAATGTTGGGGGGTTGTAATTTTTTTTTACAGGTAAAAGAGCTGATTACTTTGTGGCAATGCCCTGCAAAAGGCCCTTTTAACGGCTATTTGTAATTTAGTGTAGGGTAGGGCTTTTTTTTATTTTGGGGGGCTTTTATATTTTGTTAGGGGGATTAGAGTAGGAGTAATTAGTTGAAAAATCTTATTTTCTGTAATTTAGTGGGGGGGTTGTACTTTAGATAATTTTATTTAATTGTAGTTAATTTAGGAAGTTTATTTAATTATAGTGTAGTGTTAGGTGTAATTGTAACTTAGGTTAGGTTTTATTTTACAGGTCAATTTATATTTATTTTAGCTAGGTAGTTATTAAATAGTTCATAACTATTTAATAACTATTCTACCTAGTTAAAATAAATACAAACTTGCCTGTAAAATAAAAAATAAACCCTAAGCTAGATACAATGTAACTATTAGTTATATTGTAGCTAGCTTAGGGTTTATTTTATAGGTAAGTATTTAGTTTTAAATAGGAATAATTTATTTAATGCTAGGAATATTTATTTAGATTTATTTTAATTATATTTAAGTTAGGGGGTGTTAGGGTTAGGGTTAGACTTAGGTTTAGGGGTTAATACATTTAATATAGTGGCGGCGGTGTAGGGGGGGCAGATTAGGCGTTAATAAATATAATGTAGGTGGCCGCGGTGTAGGGGGGGCAGATTAGGGGTTAATAAATATAATGTAGGTGGCGACGGTGTAGGAGGGGGAAGATTAGGGGTTAATAAGTATAATGTAGGTAGCGGCGGTGTAGGGGGGGCAGATTAGGGGTTAATAAGTATAATGTAGGTGGCGGTGGTGTAGGGATGGCAGATTAGGGGTTAATAAGTATAATGTAGGTGGTGGCGGTGTAGGGGGCGGCAGATTAGGGGTTAATAAATGTAATGTATTTCTATCACCCAGTGTAATATATGTGATAAAATATACTAGTCTCGCCTCTGATTTACCTGGCCTGTGTCTTACTGGACAATGTTTTTGTCACTGTCTTTGAATAATAAAAGAATCACTGTAGTGTAAAGGCTTAATTACCCCCTGTATCCTGTTGAACCAGCAGCAGATAATGAAGCCAGTGGTCCCATAAGTCAGAATCTTTTAGACATTTTTGATACAGGGTTATAAATAGCAGAGACAAAAAGGAAAATGTAAGCCCTGACATGCTAAAATCTTGAGGCCTTCTCCACTCTATACATATGGGTAGTCACACACCACAAGAACTTATTATTTTTACTCAAAACACCAAAGGCCTAAATTGCCCTAATAAAAGGAGAATGGCTATGATTGATTTCCATAAACAAGGAGGTCACATTTTATTTCTTCAGGAAACCCATTTTAAGTCAAAAAATTCCCCCAAATATTTCTCTTCATTTTATCCTCACCACTTTTATTGCACCAACCCAAATAAAAAAATTAATTGAGTTAGTATTCTAATTTATAAATCGGTTCCATTCACTAAAACGCAATCAATCTCAGATAAAGATGGGAGGTACCTATGTTTAAAGGGCCTTCTATATGGTAAACCAGTTACCCTTGTGAATATTTACGCCCCCAATTCACATCAGGACAAATTTATTGCTTTAATAGCAGATTTACACGTTAAAGAAACCAAAGGGTCTTTAATCGTGGCAGGAGATCTGAACTTCCCACTGGTTCCCTCAATTGATTGCTCTAACCCAAACAACAGAGCTAAAACTCTAAACCTTAGCAATATATGGCGAAAGCTTTAAATTACTTGGTTTACATGACACCTGGAGGTATTTTAATCCTCAAAAAAGGGATTATACCTTTTTCTCTAATCCCAACCACAGCTACTCCAGATTAGATTACATCTTCGTGGATCATTTGATCCTCTCCCACACCAAACTCTCATGTATAAAACACACAACATGGTCAGACAACTCGCTAGTCACTTGCACCATAAATTGGCCCTCTGCTCCCTTGCGACCATTTCAATGGCGAACAGATGAATCTATGCTACTAGACCCAAAAGTGATAAAACAGTTTTCAAAACATATAAAATCATATTTCTCCTTAAATAATACATCACATGTTGACATAACCACTATCTGGGAAGCTCACAAATGTACCATTAGAGGGGAGTTTATCAAGGCCAAAGCACAAATTAACAGGAAAAGTAGAAAATAAGTAGATATCATAGCCAAGGAGATAGCCAATTTAGACTATGCACATAAATCCCCTCAGACAGCTCTATTCTTGAGCGCCTCAAAATTAAAAGAGAGAAACTGAACTCCATCCTTCAGATTAAATCACAAAAACAGCAACTCCATCTCCAACAAAACTTTTATAGAGAAGGAAATAAACCGGGGATACTTTTAGCTCGAGCCCTAAAGAGACAACAACAGAAAACTTACATCCACTCCATTAAATCTACAAATGACAAACACCTGGAAGACACTAAAACCATAGCAAAAGAATTCAAAGAGTTCTATCATAAACTTTACAATCTTTTTCCACTTAGGGACTCCCAAGCTCATTATCAATTGTGTAACCAATACTTAGATAAAATTCCGATTCCGCAGCTAACCTCAGAACAATGCAAACACTTAGAGTTACCTATTCAAGCTTCTGAGATTCAAGAAGCGATAAAACAGTTAAAGCAAAATAAAGCACCAGGCCCCGATGGTTTCACGGGCCTCTACTATAAAACTTTTGCAAAATACTTAATTCCACACCTAACGTCTCTTTTTAATTCTATCCCAGAACCCCTACAATTCCCAGACAATATGCTCCAAGCTAATATATCTGTTATAGCTAAACCTGGCAAACCCCCAGACGTACCAGCGAACTTTAGACCGATCTCGTTGCTCAACATTAATCTAAAACTTTACGCCAAAATTCTAGCCACTCGACAACCAAATTCTACCAACAATAATACATCAAGACCAGGTTGGCTTTGTACCCCATAGGGAAGCCAAAGATAATACGATCAAAGTACTCAATCTCTTAGAATATGTCATACAAAATAAAACCCCATCCATATTTTTGTCCACTGATGCCGAAAAGGCTTTTGATCGCCTAGATTGGACATACTTACAGGCGACCTTACAACGCTTTAAATTCCCAAATTCCTTCACCCAAAAAATTCTGGCCCTATATACCAACCCTACAGCACAAATAAAAATTAATGGCACACTCTCAGACCCATTTGTAATTCGGAAGGGTTCCAGACAGGGCTGCCCTCTTTCTCCACTTCTCTTTATCTTGTCCCTGGAACCACTAGCTATCAAAATTAGACTCAACAATCAAATTAGTGGGATTACTATTGACAACCAGTCTTATAAACTAGCTATCTTCACAGATGATTTACTTCTGACACTCACAAATCCCCTCACCTCTCTACAAATAGCCATTTCAGAACGTACTCAGTTTGGAACTGTGTCAAACTTTTTAGTCAATTTGACCAAGTCGGAATACCTACCCATAAACCTTCCTCACCAATCTTTAGACCTATTAAGCATGACGTGCCCTCTCAAACAACAGAAGAAATATCTTAAATATTTAGGCATACATATAACCCCAGACAAAACAGATTTACGAAAATATAATTATGGAAGCTTAATCTCAGAATTCCAAGCTCTTACATCCACCTGGCTTCCTAAAAACATATCTTGGTTAGGCAGAATTCAGGCAGTAAAAATGACCCTTCTTCCAAAGGCCCTTTATATTTTACAGACGGTTCCAATATCTGGTATTCAAAAAGACCTTCCTATTTTGCAAAAAATTATAAATGACTATATCTGGCGACGTAGGCCGCCTCGAATTAATCAAAATACTCTCTTCAAACTCCCATTAGAAGGTGGACTGGGAGTTCCCCACCTCCTATCCTATAAACTGGCAATCTCTCTAAAGAGAATTTCGGACTGGTGTAGATTTGACGGACCCAGTTCTAGAAGATGGATCCACATTGAAAACGCTTTATCTGCCCCACACAAATTACAGGATTTATGTTGGAATCCCGCGTTTTTCAATAAATGCACAATTTCCTCCTCTTCTATCACTAATGAAACCTGGTCGGACTGGAGACTAATCCGCAACCCTTCTAACAAAATTTCCTCCAGATACTCCCCACTCACCACTCTTTTAAATAATCCAGAATTTGGACCTGGCATGTTGCCAGAATACTCTCTTATCCCAGACCTCCTACATTCTCTTCCTATACACTCACTACTAGACAGCTCCAATAAGATTAAAGCTAATCACCAACTTGACTCTCTGGAACATCCCTTCCTAACGTCCTGGTTCCGTACTCATCAGATGAGACACTACATAATTTCACATAAGTACAAGAAAGACCTAACTCGCCCTCTCACGCCCTTTGAACAGTTATGCATTTCCAGGGAGCCTACAAAAAGGGTGATTTCTAAGCTATAGAAACTCGTTTTATCAAACTCTTTTCCCCTACCTCCCTCATACACAAAAAGATGGGACAGAGAACTTAATATAAACACAGCTCCGAAAGTCTGGGCACACAGATTTGCATACTTATATCATTCTAGCCACTCTGCTCAAGTAAAAGAAACCAACATTAAAATAATAATGAGATGGTATCTGATGCCAGCCAGAATTAAATATCTTTAAAAAATCCTCAAGTTTATGCTGGAGAGGTTGCACACATCAAGGCCATATTTCACACATTTGGTGGGAATGTAGGCACATTAAAAAATTCTGGTCCACGATTTTCAGGGGCATTAATAAAACCTTGAATACAAATATATCCCCTTCCCCAGAAATAATAATGCTAAGTCACCCCCCCCATTACTTGCAAAATAAGAAAGCATCTATTCCAGATCCTGCTTAATTCGGCCAATCAGTTGCTTCCAAGAATGTGGAAATCCACACAAACCCCCACAGCATCGGCCTGGAAAGATTTAGTTAATAAAAATCTTTTGTTAGAAAGGCTAAAATTATCTCAGAATAGGCCAGCTATCATTATACCAAGATATACTATTCCTTTGGGAATCCTACGCCTATGGTGACATTTAAGCTCTGGATTGATAGCCCACATAACCCTACAAGCATACTCCAATCTTACGTGTGACATTCTCACAAACATGTAACATATGTACAGCATACCAAACATCAAAGGATAGATGGATGCTGTCTTTTGTCTTTTCTCTTTTCTTCCTTTCTTAATTGTTAATATAGCTGAAGGATAAGTGACTAATTACAGTTGGGACTTCTAATTAAACTCAGAAGAGAGTTAATTCCAATTGCCCACCGAACAAGTTGTTTTGAGAAGACCCCTACCCCGTTTATACAGTTCATCAAACTCTATGGGTTCTCAAACTCCATTTGCACTTATGTGAAGAAAGAAAAAAATAACCTGGGCATAATGGAAGAGACACTTGATCCCGACCTAATATGAAGTGTGATAATACTTGTCCGTTCATTGTATTTGTAATTTATTTTCCTTCTTTGTTATACTTTTATAAAATAAATAAAGATGAACATAAAAAAAAAATCTTGAGGCCTTCATGACACCTCCCCCTTATAAGATAAGCAAAGGGAGGTGGCACACAAGCGTATCAAAGGGAACCCCATTCCCACACAAATGGCACATAGTGGTTTTGTCATCAGGATGCTCTCCATTTAAAAATGATACACAATTTGCTTGATCCAGTTGGTTTCAAATATTGAAGAGACCTTCCAATGCAGCCTGCAGCTTGTTCTGTCTCATGGGTGTTAGAACCAAAACACTCTGCCCCATCACATGCCCTCTCTGCTCAGGTATGAATTTGGTATTGCCAGTTTTTAGTTTTGCAGGTACCTCCACCACTAAGGCTTTCATTTTGTCCCTGAAATGTAAACCATACCCTGTTACAGGTGAGTCTGTGCTGCCCAGCACTATTTTACACCCTCTGAATCTTTTGTGTGCTGGTAGCTGTTGATTAACTAACCAGGGATCTTGCCCCTCCACCTAAATGGAATACCTGTACGCCTGTTCCTTGTTATGGTTGGTAGGTGGTTGTTTAGCTGCATCCCCCATATTCTCTCCTTTAGATCTTCAGTCTGAGTCAATCCCTGCCCCCTATTCTGTGCAATCTGCTTATAGGTATCAGCTGAGGTTACTGGAGTCTCTGTCACCCACAATCTTTCCCTGTCAATCTGGGGACCATCTAAGAGTATCTAGTACCCTCCTCCCCCACACATTCTGAATTCTAGGGCATTGCTGCTCCTGTCACAGATGTGTCTACACTCTCCCTCTGTTATCTGTCACAGTCAGTCTGCCCCTTTACATCCTCACTCAGGTTTTGGGATACTTTTGTTTCTGATATAGACAGGAACAACTCTTCCTTCTGTAATTTCTCCCATTATTTATCCTGTCTTTTTATACCTTCTACAGGAGACTTGTTCTGGCACAGACTCACACACATCATCCAGCTGCCCATTCTTCCAATCATTCTCTCACCTTATATTTTCACTCTGTTCTACAGTCTCCACTAGTTTAACCCCTTAGTGACTAGACCATTTTTCAATTTTCTTACCGTTAAGGACCAGGGCTATTTTTACATTTCTGCAGTGTTTGTGTTTAGCTGTAATTTTCCTCTTAATCATTTACTATACACACATATAATATAACGTTTTTCTCGCCATTAAATGGACTTTCAAAATATACCATTATTTTCATCATATCTTCATATAACTTACTATTAAACAATTTATAAAATATGATGAAAAAATGGAAAAAAAACACACGGCTATATTACGAGTCTTGCGTTAGGCTTAAAAAGCAGCGTAAAACACACAGCTATATTATGAGTCTTGCATTAGGCTTAAAAAGCAGGGTTGGCCGGTCCCAACGCTGCTTTTTAATGCCCGCTGGTATTACGAGTCTTGAAATGACAGGCTCACCGCTCACTTTTTTGGCCAGACTCGGAAATACCGCAAATCCACTTACGTCAATTGCGTATCCTTTTTTTTCAATGGGACTTGCATAGCGCCGGTATTACGAGTCTGACAAAAAGTAAGCGGTAGACCCTCTCCTGTCAAGCCTGGTACCGCATTTAAAAGTCAGTAGTTAAGAGTTTTACACTACAACGCTGTAGCATAAAACTCTTAACTAAAGTGCTAAAAAGTACTCTAATACCCATAAACTACCTATTAACCACTAAACCGAGAACCCCCACATCACAAACACTAAAAATACATTTTTTAACCCCTAATCTGCCGAACCAGACATCGCTGCCACTATAATAAATATATTAACCCCTAAACCGCCGCACTCCGGCATCACAAACATTAGTTAAATATTATTAACCCCTAATCTGCCATCCCTAACATCTCCACCACCTACCTACATTTATTAACCCCTAATATTCCGCCCCCAACGTCGCCGCCACTATAATAAAGTTATTAACCCCTAAACCTAAGTCTAACCCTAACACCCCCCTAACTTAAATATAATTAAAACAAATATAAATAAAATTTCTACATATTAACTAAATTATTCCTATTTAAAACTAAATACTACCTACCTTTTTAATAAACCCTAAGATAGCTACAAAATAACTAATAGTTACATTGTAGCTATCTTAGGGTTTATTTTTATTTTACAGGCAACTTTATATTTATTTTAACTAGGTACAAGAGTTATTAAATAGTTATTAACTATTTAATAACTACCTAGTTAAAATAAAGACAAATTTACCTGTAAAATAAAACCTAACCTAAGTTACACTAACACCTAACACTACACTATAATTAAATAAATTAAATAAATTGAATACAATTAATTACAATTAAATAAAATTATCTAAAGTAATTACAATATTTTTAAACTAATTATACCTAATCTAATCCCCCTAACAAAATAATAAAGCCCTCCCAAAATAAAAAAGCCCTACCCTACACTAAATTACAAATAGCCCTTAAAAGGACTTTTTGTGGGGCATTGCCCCAAAGTAATCAGCTCTTTTACCTGTAAAAAAAAAGTACAAACCCCCCCCAACATTAAAACCCACCACCCACACAACCAACCCTACTCTAAACCCACCCAATACCCCCTTAAAAAAACTAACACTAACCCCCTGAAGATCACCCTACCGTGAGACATCTTCACCCAACCGGGCCGAAGTCCTCAACGAAGCCGGGAGAAGTCTTCATCCAACCGGGCAGAAGTGTTCCTCCAGACGGGCAGAAGTCTTCATCCAAGCTGGGCAGAAGAGGTCCTCCAGACGGACAGAAGTCTCCATCCAGACGACATCTTCTATCTTCATCCATCTGGCGCGGAGCGGCTCCATCTTCAAGACATCCGACACAGAGGGGGGTAGTTATCAAGCCGTCTACTTTTCTGGCTTCGCCGGCCCAATACGTCCGCCTAAGCTCGCCTACCTTCGCCGCCGCGGACCTGAAAAAATACGCCTAAGTTATCAAATAAAGCTGTCAAAAAGCCGCGGGGCGATGAGCAGCGGACTGTGACAGTTATCACTCATCCGATCTCACTGCCCTTCGGCTTTTTCACAGCTTTATTGCTAGCCTGTCACTAAGCACTCACACTAAACTGCACTGTTCTACCCCCTATACCGGCGCCCCCGGAGCCCCCCGCAACTAAATAAAGTTACTAACCCCTAAACCGCCGCTCCTAGACCCTGCCGCAACTCTTATAAATGTATTAACCCCTAAACCGCCGCTCCTAGACCCTGCCGCAAGTCTTATAAATGTATTAACCCCTAAACCGCCGCTCCTAGACCCTGCCGCAAGTCTTATAAATGTATTAACCCCTAAACCGTCGCTCCCGGACACCGCTGCCACCTACATTATACCTAGTAACCCCTATCCTGCCCCCCCTATACCGTCGCCCTCTATTATAAAATTATTAACCCCTATCCTGCTGATCCCGCACCTCTCCGCAACTAAATAAATAGTTTAACCCCTAAACCGCCGCTCCATGAACCCGCCACAACCTATATTAAACCTATTAACCCCTATCCTGCCCCCCCTACACCGTCACCACCTATAATAAATTTATTAACCCCTAATCTGCCCCCCCTACACCGTCGCCACCTATAATAAATTTATTAACCCCTATCCTGCCCCCCACTACGCCGCCGCCACTGTAATAAAATGATTAACCCCTAAACCTAAGTCTAACCCTAACGCCCCCCTAACTTAAATATTAATTAAATAAATCTAAATAAATTAACTCTTATTAACTAAATGAATCCTATTTAAAACTAAATACTTACCTTTAAAATAAACCCTAATATAGCTACAATATAAATAATAATTATATTCTAGCTATCTTAGGATTTATTTTTATTTTACAGGTACCTTTCAATTTATTTTAACCAGGTACAATAACTATTAAATAGTTATTAACTATTTAATAGCTTACCTAGCTAAAATAAAGAGAAATGTACCTGTGAAATAAATCCTAACCTAAGTTACAATTACACCTAACACTACACTATACTTTAATAAAATATTCCTATTTAAAAATAAATACTTACCTGTAAAATAAACCCTAAGATAGCTACAATGTAATTAATAATTATATTATAGCTATCTTAGGATTTATATTTATTTTACAGGTAACTTTGTATTTATTTTAGCTAGTTAGAATAGTTATTAAATAGTTATTAACTATTTAATAACTACCTAGCTAAAAGAAATACAAAATTACCTGTAAAATAAATCCTAACTTAAGTTACAATTAAACCTAATACTACACTATCATTAAATTAACTAAATAAACTACCTACAAATAACTACAATTAAATACAATTACATAAACTAACTAAAGTACAAAAAATAAAAAAAGCTAAGTTACAAAAAATAAAAAATTAAGTTACAAACATGTTAAAAATATTACAACAATTTTAAGCTACTTACACCTAATCTAAGCCCCCTAATAAAATAACAAACCCTCCCAAAATAAAAAAAATCCCTACCCTATTCTAAATTAAATAAATTTCAAAGCTCTTTTACCTTACCAGCCCTTAAAAGGGCCATTTGTGGGGGCATGCCCCAAAAAGTTCAGCTCTTTTGCCTGTAAAAGAAAAATACAACCCCCCCCAACATTAAAACCCACCACCCACATACCCCTAATCTAACCCAAACCCCCCTTACAAAAACCTAACACTAATCCCCTGAAGATCATCCTACCTTGAGTCGTCTTCACTCAGCCGAGCCACCGATGGAACTGAAGAGGACATCCGGAGCGGAAGAAGTTAATCCTCCAAGCGGCGCTGAAGAAATCTTCCATCCGATGAAGTCATCATCCAGTCGGCGCTGAAGAAGTCTTCGATCCGGCCGATGTCATCTTCAAAGAGGCGCTGAAGAGGTCTTCTATCCGGGCGAAGTCATCTTCCAAGCCGGGTCTTGAATCTTCCTTCCGCCGACACGGAACCACCTTCTTCACCGACAGACTACGACGAATGACGGCTCCTTTAAGGGACGTCATCCAAGATGGCGTCCCCTCAATTAGGATTCTATCAGCCAATCGGAATTAAGGTAGGAAAATCTGATTGGCTGATGGAATCAGCCAATCAGATTCAAGTTCAATCCGATTGGCTGATCCAATCAGCCAATCAGATTGAGCTCGCATTCTATTGGCTGATCGGAACAGCCAATAGAATGCGAGCTCAATCTGATTGGCTGATTCCATCAGCCAATCAGATTTTTCATACATTAATTCCGATTGGCTGATAGAATCCTATCAGCCAATCGGAATTGAGGGGACGCCATCTTGGATGACGTCCCTTAAAGGAGCCGTCATTCGTCGTAGTCCGTCGGTGAAGAAGGTGGTTCCGCATCGGCGGAAGGAAGATTCAAGACCCGGCTTGGAAGATGACTTCGCCCGGATAGAAGACCTCTTCAGCGCCTCTTTGAAGATGACATCGGCCGGATCGAAGACTTCTTCAGCGCCGCCTGGATGATGACTTCATCGGATGGAAGATTTCTTCAGCGCCGCTTGGAGGATTAACTTCTTCTGCTCCGGATGTCCTCTTCAGTTCCATCGGTGGCTCGGCTGAGTGAAGACGACTCAAGGTAGGATGATCTTCAGGGGATTAGTGTTAGGTTTTTGTAAGGGGGGTTTGGGTTAGATTAGGGGTATGTGGGTGGTGGGTTTTAATGTTGGGGGGGGTTGTATTTTTCTTTTACAGGCAAAAGAGCTGAACTTTTTGGGGCAATTAATTTATTTAGATTTATTTAATTAATATTTAAGTTAGGGGGGCGTTAGGGTTAGGGTTAGGGTTAGACTTAGGTTTAGGGGTTAATAATTTTCTTACATTGGCGGCGGTGTAGTGGGGGGCAGGATAGGGGTTAATAAATTTATTATAGGTGGCGACGGTGTAGGGGGGGCAGATTAGGGGTTAATAAATTTATTATAGGTGGCGACGGTGTAGGGGGGGCAGGATAGGGGTTAATACATTTAATATAGGTTGCGGCGGGTTCAGGGAGCGGCGGTTTAGGGGTTAATACATTTATTATAGTTGCGGTGGGCTCCGGGAGCGGCGGTTTAGGGGTTAATATGTATAGAGTAGCTTGCGGTGGGCTCCGGGAGCGGCGGTTTAGGGGGTAATAACTTTATTTAGTTGCGGCGGTGTAGGGGGGGGTCAGATTAGTGGTGTTTAGACTCGGGGTACATGTTAGGGTGTTAGGTGCAGACAGCTCCCATAGAAATCAATGGGATGTCTGTCAGCAGCGAACTTGTACTTTCGCTATGGTCAGACTCCCATTGATTCCTATGGGATCCGCCGCCTCCAGGGGTGGCGGATTGAAAACCAGGTACGCTGGGCCGTAAAAGTGCCGAGCGTACCTGCTAGTTTTTTGATAGCTAGCAAAAGTAGTGAGAATGTGCCGCACTTGTGTGCGGAACATCTGGAGTGACGTAAGAATCGATCTGTGTCGGACTGAGTCCGACGGATCGATGCTTACGTCACAAAATTCTACTTTTGCCGGTCTCGAGCCTTTGATAACTAAGGCGAATCAGCCTCGCCACAAATATGCTGCGGAATTCCAGCGTATTTGAGGTTGACGGCTTGATAACTAGGCCCCAGAGCATCCTCTTCATCCGGAGTCTTCTTAAACAATGACGGTTCCTTTAAGTGACGTCATCCAAGATGGCATTCCTTCAATTCGGATTGGAATTAAGGTAGGAAAAATCCTATTGGCTGATGCAATAGGATATGGCTTTTTTTTATTTTGGGGGGCTTTATTATTTTGTTAGGGGGATTAGATTAGGTGTAATTAGTTTAAAAATCTTGTAATTATTTTATTATTTTCTGTAATTTAGTGGGGTTCTTTTGTACTTTATTTTATTTTATTGTAATTAATTTAATTTAATTTAGGGAATTAATTTAAATATAGTGTAGTGTTAGGTGTAATTGTAACTTAGGTTAGGTTTTATTTTACAGGTAAATTTGTATTTTTTTTAGCTAGGTAGTTATTAAATAGTTAATAAATATTTAATAACTATTCTACCTAGTTAAAATAAATACAAAGTTGCCTGTAAAATAAAAATAAAGGTAATGAGGAAAGAAAAGTGACAGTATACTAGCACTCTTATGGATGCCAATAATTATATGTTAATACACGACATGGAGGACCACCTGTATCAGGGATCTAATAAAACATAACTTTTATGGACATCACAGCACATCAACACCAATTAGCAAACAGGTGTGTGCGGAGGGGAGGAGCAAACAGGTGTAGGTGTGCTGCTGCTCCGTGTTAGCGTCAGCTAGAAGGGAAGCTTACCCTTCCCCCTCAATGCTGTAACCTTAGCCCAGGATTGGGCTTGAATCTGGGGTAAGGATTCGTTGGCTGGAAAGTGGAAACTGATGAAATGACTCACGAAGGAAACAGTGCATAATCTAGCGATATTCTTGGAAGATACAAGTCAGCTAGCGATACGCAAAAGGCTTGTGGAAACTTGGAAGCTGACTCCGGTTCTTGTCAAAATTCTGGGAAAATCAGAATTTTATACAGTGCGAGTAACACTGGGGGAAGTAAAAAACGAGAACCTCAAAAAGGGATCTGCCATACAATCATTGTGGGTGAAGGAGCTCTTCCCTAGGAAAGAAGACTGCTGTGGAGTCAGCTGATCGTCCGGCCGCTTGGCTGGTTGTGGGGCTTCCCCTCCGGTTGGGAGAGACAGTTTGGTGGAAGGACGGACTCACCTGTGATTAACGCTCTGGTTGCTGGAGTGGATTGGCTGTGAGGTGTCCTGGTCGTAAGCAGCCCGGGGCCGGCGCAGTATCTCTCTTGTTCTCTCCTTCATATCCCGTTTGGGAGTTGGCTTCTGGAGCGGTGTGTGGTCTTTGGCAGGGGAGAGAGGCTGTGCTGCTGTCGTCATCATCGGCAGCCGCCTTTCCGATCCTAGCCCAGCAGGCAATACAGTGTTTGGCGTGCCTCGCCTATCACTGTGAGTGAGCAAGGTAAACTGCTCTTTGGAACCAGAGGCAGATAACAACGAGATAGACATTAAGAGGTATGTTAAGCCTGCACTGTGTAACTGTGACATAGACATACCTGACTAGGGCACTGCTGAGACTGTTGGGACTGTTGATTTAAAGCTGAGGAGGATTGTTGAAAAAGTATACGTTTGTCTTGCATCTTTACCCATGGTGACATTTAAATGAATAATTACCTTTGAGAAAGAAATAAGAGAGATAGTGGGTAAGAAAAGAGGACTGACCTGAATACTAAACAAAGAATATATAAACAAAGCGGGGAAAATCAAGCTTGGGATAATCTAAGACTTTGACTCACATCCTGAGACTTTGACTCTCATCCTGCTGACAACTATAGAACAGAACAGAACAGAAATAACCTGCAGATAAGATCTTACAAAGTCTGCAATATTATCTTCAAGAGAAGTTTGATAGTGAATGAGATAATAACTTTGTATTGCCTCTTGTGCTGGAAACACCCCATTTTTGGGGAACTGAGTTTAAGACTATTTTTGTTTTTTCTTTTTTCTGTGGTGATAAGAGTGATAATTTGGTTAAATTTAGCTTGTTTTAGACAACAACTTCTACATTAACCCTAGATTAATAAATATCCCTATTTGCTAGGCAGAGGCTGGTCATACTATTGACACTAATTAATAGCACATAATAGCACATAATTCACTACTGAATTTGTTTAAAATACAACACACACACAAAAAAAAAAAGAAAAAAGGGGGAGGGAGGGGGGCGCTATATACACAGATAATCCACGAGTGAAGTGGGTCCTTATTTTTGTTAATTTTCTTTTTTCTATTTTTTTTCTCACTTTTCCACTATTTTTTTCTTTTCATTTTCTTTTTGCACATGTAACCAACACTAATAACTCTTTATATTAAGGGAACAAGTGTGATACACTCATACATGGAGAAATTTGTGACACAAACAAAGAGCAAATCACCAGCAATGACGGCCAGGAATAGGGATAAGAAAGGTAAAGGAAGTAGTGAAGCTATAGTTGAAATAAATAATGAGAGCTTCAACCAAATAGACACTCAGACAATGATTAAAAATATATCAGAGATCTTTATTCCTCAATTTGAGCAGGTCAAAGCAGAAATTTCAGGGTTAGCAACGGAAGTTAGACAATTTGCTAGTAGACTGACCTAGGCAGAGCAAAGGATCTCTGATATAGAAGATAGCAATATCATAAATGAGACTAAAATAACCAAAATGGAGCAAAGCATAAGGGAGTTACAGGTTAAAGTAGATGACTCCGAAAATAGAGCCAGACGGAATAATATTAAAATAATAGGTTTATCTGAAAAAACACAATATAAAGATTTAAACAAATTTATATCTATCATTCTCCCTGAGATATTAGAAATTCCTGCTAACGAACTACCTTTTCTGATTGAGAGAAGTCACAGGATAGGACCGGTGAGGGAAGATAGAAGTATTGACAGACCAAGACCTATAATTGCCCGATTCCTTAACTTCCAGGATAAATTAAAAATGCTCCATTATTACAGGGGAAAAAAAGAAGTAACTATTGAAGACAAAAAAATTTGATTTTCCAAGATTATTCTGTAGAAGTATCTAACAAACGAAGAGAGATGGCACCAATATGCACCCAACTAATAAACAGAGGGTTGAATGCTACTTTAATATATCCCGCTAGGATTCGCATACAAGACACAAAGGGAATCAAAATGTTAGAAAATGTCAGTGACGCTGAATTATATATGAAGGAGTTAAAATAAATAAATGTTTATTGATTATAAGCTGTATTGGCTATACTGGTTGTACAGTATTGGCTATAGAGAAATTTGTTTTTTTAAAGATGTTTCCACTTGTCCTCACACCAAGTATAATTTTTTTTAATTTTAAAATTGTTGTGGTTTTTTTTTTTTTTTTTTTTTTTTTTCCTCTTCTGCCTATAGTTTAGATATGTGTGTTTTTTCCCCTCCCCCGTATAATACATGACAGATATAATTAAATTTACCTCTTGGAATGTGGGTGGAATTTCTTCTCCATTAAAAAGGAAAGCAATACTTTAACAACTTAAAATGATAGGAACTGATATAGCACTAATACAGGAAACCCATTTAAAAAAGGAGGAGTTGGAAAAATTGAAAATCAACTGGGTGGGTATGGTTTTAGGAACCCCGTGTAAAAGTAGAAAGAGAGGAGTAGCTATCCTTATAAGGAAAAGTTTAGACTATAAAATGAAAACCTGTTTTTTGGATCCAAATGAGAGATATATACTCTTAAATGTTTTTAGTTTCGGAAAAATTGTTTGACATTGAGGCAGAAGCCATAATTAGAGACATAATCTTGTCAGATCATGCTCTGATAACTCTAAGATTAAAGATAAATACCTACAACCTTATAATTAAAAGATTTCGGTTTCCAACATACTTACTGGAAAATATGAAGTTCAAGACATTTTTAGTTACAAAATGGCAGGACTATGCACGCAATAATCATGAATATGCTAATAGGCCTGAAATCTATTGGGAGGCATCTAAAACGGTAATAAGAGGCAAAAAAAAACAGAAAAATAAGAGAGAAAGAAATCATAAGAAGGCTCACATCAGCATATAATAGAATTTTAGGTGAACCCTCAATAGTTAACTGGAAGAAATATGGGGAGGCCAAAGAAGCAAGAGATTTATGGCTATTAAACTATACTATACAACAAGAGATTAAGGACAGCTCAAAATATTTTAGGTATGGGAATAAATCTGGTAAAATCCTTGCGAAACTAGTCAACAAGTCTAGGGGGCATAATTTTATTGGTACTCTCAACAAAGAAGGACAAGTTTTGAATAAAACAGAGGATATTATGAAAGCATTAGAAGAATATTACCAAAATGTATATAGTGCCGAAAATTTAAATTTGCATAATAAGGAAAAATTTTGGTCAAACATAAAACTCCCAATGGTAGATAGAGATAAAATGAATAAAATAATAGAACCCATCACAGAGAGGGAGATTGAAAAGATGATACAAAATTTAAAGAATAACAAATCGCCTGGCCCAGATCTATTGCCTAATGAGTATTATAAAATCTTATCAGAGCAGATAGTACCTACTCTTAAATCTCTCTTCAACTCCTATCTCTGTGAGGGAAAAGATATGTCAAGTAATTTCATCTCTTCCTGGACCTCCTTAATACTGAAGCCAAATAAAAATAGTGATCAGATGGACTCATATAGGCCTATATCTCTTTTAAACATAGATTATAAGCTGTTAACCGGTATATTGGTGGAGAGATTTCAAACAGTACTCAAACAAGTAATACATAAAGATCAAACAGGCTTTTTGAAAGGAAGGAACTCTGCATCCAATATCAGAAAAGTTTTTCTTATCTTAGATTATTTTAAAAAACAAAGTAGCATGGGGGTACTAGCTAAGAGCTCTGATGCTGCTATTATATCATTGGATGCACAAAAAGCGTTCGACTCAATAGAGTGGAACCATTTATATTTTACACTAAGGAAGTTTGGTTTTCATGAAAGAATAATTAAACTAGTTGAAAAACTATATAACTTTCCTCATACAGCATTATTAATTAATGGTCAAATTTCGGGTGACATAATTTTAAAAAGAGGTACCAGACAAGGGTGCCCTTTGTCCCCCCTGTTATTTGACTAAGTTATAGAGCCTCTAGCATGTGTTTTATGAGAGATGGAAGGAATTAAAATAGAGCAATTTGAATGTAAGGTAGCATTATATGCGGACGACCTGCTTTTATTTGTAAGTAATCTGGAAAAGAATATTCCTATAATAATGGATATCATTAATAATTTTAGTACCTTTTCTGGTTATAGAATAAATGCGAGTAAATCCGAATTAATGATGATAAATGGTCAAGCTAGTACTAAAATCAAGAAATATTTTAAAATTGCTCCGGAAGGCATAAGATATCTAAGAATATATATATATATATATCTCCGTTTGAAGACAAATGGTATACTATTAACTATACACCGTTGTTTAATAGAATAAGAGAGGAGTTTAAATTTTGGTCGAAGTTGCCTCTCTCCATAATGGGTAGAATAAATCTATATAAAATGATAACTTTCCCTAAAATACTTTATATCATGCAAAACATCCCTATACCAATCTTTAAAAAAGATTTAAAAAAATTACAATCAGACATCCAAAAATTTATTTGGAATGGAAGGAATGCTAGAATTTCTATGAAAAAACTATATTTACAAAGGGAAAATGGGGGCTTTGCACTCCCAAACCTAGAGTATTACAACTGGATAATTTTAAGTAGGATAGTCATAGAATGGATCTCAGAAATTGCATATTACACAATACCAGAAATAGAATTAAAATTTTTTCCTTCACTTAAAATGACAAATTTCCTACATATACCAGGGCCAGAATTACCAATAGAATTGAAAAGGCTAAAAACGATATACTACCCTATATGGGCCTGGCAAAAAGTATGTGTAAAGCTTAAGATCCAACTTAGTATATCTAAATATCTGGGAATTCAGAATAACCCGGCTTTTCCTGAAGGCATAAAGTCGGTGATATTTAAGAACTGGGAAAGGAAAGGTTTGAAGTATATACATCAAATTATAAATTTGGAGAGAAAATTTGTGAAGAACTTTGAGATGTTAAAGGAAGAATTTGGCTTGGTTAACAAAGATTTTTTTGCCTTCCTACAAGTAAAGCATTATGTAGATATATTGGTTAGGAATAACGGATATGTCTGGAATTGGGAAAAAATTGATTCTTGGATAGGGATGGTTAAGCAGGGAATTTATTCCATATCACCTTGGTATAAAATGTTGTTAATTCAAGAAGGATTAGCCAACCTAGAACAACTGTCTGAAAAGTGGAACCACTTTCAGATAGACATAGATTATTTAAAAAAATCAATTCAAAATGTGGCTAAAACAACGATGTCAGAGACATGGAGAGAGGCCCATATAAAATTGCTTTACAAAACTTATTACACTCCAAAAAGAGGTTCAGAATGGGGAAATAAAAAATTTGATAAATGTCTGAAATGTAAAATACTGGCAGCAGATCGTATGCATATGATATGGGATTGCCCAATGATCAAACAATTTTGGCTGAAGATTGAATTATGGCTTTCTAAGATTCTTGATAGACAGAACTATTTAAATATAGAACAAATTATTTTTATAGTTGACAAATTAGAACCGAAGCAGCAAAATATTAGACTGATAAACATAGTAATATTAACAGCTAGAAACATAATATTTAAAAATTGGAAAAACAGAAAAAAACCTAGTTTCACGGAGTGGAAGAATTTCCTTATGAAACAAATGATTCTAGAACAACTTGCTACACAAGCATTTAAAGAAAATGAAGTATATTTGTTCTTGAAAAAATGGGATCCATTGATAAGATCTTTGGGCAAAACACAACAAGAACAGATAATGTACCCATTTAGAAATAGCACATTGCTAATCACTCGTTAGAAAAATAACGGTTTAAGAAATAGAAGAAGAAGAAATGGTCTTTTTTTTTTTTCCTTTTGTTATGTGTTTGGTTTGTTTTTATGGGTTTATTCAAGAAAATCACCAGTAATAGTGGATTCATTGATAGACTGATGAGACAGTTATTGAAGTTATAATAGCAAAAAGAAGATATTGTCTTATTTTGGAAATACAAGTGTCTTTTCATGTGTTACTCTTTTTTTTGCTTTTGCATTGTGTTTGAATATACTGTATATCGGCTCTGAATTTTTGTTTTTGAACATGTATTTGCACTTGCTGGTAAATAAATAAAAAAAATAAAAAAAACAAAAACAAAAAAAAACAAAAACATAACTTTTATTAAAGAAAAGTAAATAAAAAAATATGAGTGCATTGTGTGTGCTTTAAAACTTAGATTAAGAAAATTGATTATGGGCGACAAATATCCACATGGAGCACTCTAAATTTATAAGGAATCTATTATACTGCACACCACACAGCTCAGTGCAAACTCAAAATCGCTCAAAATTGCAAAGACAGTTATCTAAAAAGGGGGATTGACCCCGTCATCAAATTAACTCAAATAAATGCAATATTGAGCAAAAGTAAGCACCGCTCTGTGTAACTGCAAAGTAAGCTGGGTGTTAGCCCAATTTGGAAGTCTTATCGGTAACGAAACCAAACTATAAATGTGGAAATTGACCCCAAACACGCCTGATGCGCATTTCGCCGTTACCACAGCTTTCTCAAAGGCTAACCCAATCCTGGATCGCCTCCTTGCCTTTAAACTAAATCTAGCCAAACATAGTGGAGTGTGGATACACACCCACTTAAACAACCTATCATGAGTGACCAGCGTTCATTGGTTATGAACCGGTCACGTGTGAAACGTCAGTCCTGACGTCATCCTACTGTGTACAAATAACACGCCGAGTGTCAAAAGATTAGCAAGGTGGAGTTAGTATTATCAGAGCGGATATTATCCTCAGAAATAAACAATGAATATGAGGACATTTATTCACCATTACAGTGACGATTGGTATCATGTAGAAACTTGTTGTTCGTATCCAAAATAAAAAATGTAATTTCATAATATCATATAAATGGAGCAGGTAGGATTATCAAATAGGGGACAGAATCAATAGGAACCTCCAAATCAAATACATCACACAATCCATTTATCACAATAACCAGAGAATGATAACGTATTGGTCCTACTAATTTTGCTTTGCCAGAGAGTGATAGAGAATGCGTAGATGTATTGTAAATCACGTCCAAAAGATATCTCCCTATGATTAAAAGAGTAGGCAATTACATATATGTTATTTAGCGATATTCATGTTGATCATACACCAATTACATATAATAGGCAAATAGTATTGGTCATTGTGTCCATAAGATTTCTTTACCACAATATCATTAGTAAGTTGACAAATACATGTTTATACTCATATATGATAATATTAAAAGATCCATAAATATAGTAATGTGTGTCTCTGTTATTATGTGTTTAAACGATATGATTTAGACCTATTTAGTGTAAAACCTAGCGTCATCCTGCTGTATATACATATAATACACCAAGTGTAGCGATGGGGAGTTAGCATCTTAACAGTAGATATTATCCTATAATATCAACCATGCATACAATTGCGAGGACATTAATTTCCAATGGCAGTAACGGATATTCTTAACTGATAGAACAATTGTTTTGCGGATCTAAATAATAAAATATTGGGTGTTATGTTCATTTGAGTAGATGGGGCAAATGTGGTATCAATTAGGAGACACAGTCAATTCTGGACTATTTAATTTGAATGTGATAAGGCTTGTCATGATCTGAATTATTAGATATTTATTACCATAAATTATTAACTGTAGATCATAAAAAGATCAATAAACCCAATATTTTATAGGTAATGATAGGTCCTTAATTAAGAAGTCTTATAGAAAGGATCCAAAGCCATCCTGTTCATTTAAACCATAAGGTACAATTGTGTTTAGCCAAAATATCCATCGGCATTCGGCTTGAAGTAGCATGGATTCTATATCACCACCTCTTATGCCTGGTTTAATGACTTGTAGTACACATACTTTTAGAAGTGGTCTGGTACCATGTTGATACAGATAGTGTCTTGCCACAGGGGTCAGGTTTTTGTCTTTCTTTTTGTCCAATTCACAATTCTTAATACTGTTGACGTGTTCCCCCAATCTCACATGGAGTTCACGTGTTGTGATTCCAATGTACCTTTTTCCACAGTTGCATAGAAGACAATATACCACGTTCTTAGTTTTGAAATTTGCAAATCCATACATATATCTAGTTCCAATTTTAGTACTAAATTCCCTTTCATTATGAATGTATTGCAAAAACTGCAGACACCACATGAATAGGTACCGCATATGTTCTTATTACTTGATCTTTTTCTCACAAAATGACTTTGCACTAATTTGTTTCCAATAGTCGGGGCTCTCCTCCAACTGGTTTGGATTTTGTCACCTATATATTGTGACAATACCTTATCCGATTTCAAAGTATTCACATGCCTGTTGAGTATTTTGTTGATGGTATCATGGTCTGCGTTAAACATAGTAACAAACCTCACTGTTTCTTCCACTCTATTGGGTTTAATTTTTGGAGTGAGTCTCGTGGAGTTCAAAGTTGCTCTTTGGAAAGCAATACGTATTATATTCCGAGTGTAACCTCTTTCCTTTAATCGTTTTTGGATCTCCTTTGCTCTCTGATAAAAGATGGTGTCATCAGTACAATTTCTTCTAATTCTGGCTGATAGGATTGAACTTCAATCCTATTGGCTGATTGCATCAGCCAATAGGAATTTTCCTACCTTAATTCCGATTGGCTGATAGAATTCTATCAGCCAATCGGAATTGAAGGGACGCCATCTTGGATTACATCATTTAAAGGAACCTTCATTCTTCAGTTGGACGTCATTTGAAGAGGATTCTCTGCGTCGGATGTCTTGAAGATGGACCCGCTCCGCGCCGGATGGATGAAGATAGAAGATGCCGTCTGGATGAAGACTTCTGCCCGTCTGGAGGACCTCTTCTTCCTGGCTTGGATGAAGACTTCTGCCCATCTGGAGGACCACTTCTTGGGTGAAGACTTCTCAAGGTAAGGTGATCTTCAAGGGGTTAGTGTAAGGTTTTATTATGGTAGGATTGGGTGTGTTTTACAGTAGGGTTGGGTGTGTGGGTGGTGGGTTTTAATGTTGGGGGGGTATTGTACTTTTTTTTCAGGTAAAAGAGCTGATTACTTTGGGGCAATGCCCCGCAAAAAGCCCTTTTAAGGGCTATTTGAATTTAGTGTAGGGTAGGGCTTTTTTATTTTGGGGGGCTTTTTTATTTTGTTAGGGGGATTAGATTAGGTGTAATTAGTTTAAAAATCTTGTAATTATTTTATTATTTTCTGTAATTTTGTGGGGTTTTTTTGTAGATTATTTTTTTAATTGTATTTAATTGTATTTAGTTTAGAGAATTTATTTAATTATAGTGTAGTGTTAGGTGTAATTGTAACATAGGTTAGGTTTTATTTTACAGGTTAATTTGTCTTTATTTTAACTAGGTAGTTATTAAATAGTTAATAACTATGTAATAACTATTGTACCTAGTTAAAATAAACACAAACTTGCCTGTAAAATAAAAATAAACCCTAAGATAGATATAATGTAACTACAGTATTAGTTATATTGTAGATAGTTTAGGGTTTATTTTATAGGTAAGTATTTAGTTTTAAATAGGAATTATTTAGTTATCAATAGGAATATTTATTTAGATTTATTTAAATTATATTTAAGTTAGGGGGTGTTAGGGTTAGGGTTAGACTTAGGTTTAGGGGTTAATAAATTTAATATAGTGGCGGTGGTGTAGGGGGGGCAGATTAGGGGTTAATAAATATAATGCAGGTGGCGGCGGTGTAGGGGGCGGCAGATTAGGGGTTAATAAGTATAATGTAGGTGGCGGTGGGCTCTGGGAGTGGCGGTTTAGGGGTTAATACGTTTATTTAGTTGTGGCGGGGTCTGGGAGCAGTGGGATAGGGGTTAATAAGTTTATTTAGTTGCGTCGGGGTCCGGGAGCGGCGGGATAGGGGTTAATAAGTTTATTTAGTTGTGGCGGGGTCCGGGATCAGCGGGATAGGGGTTAATAAGTTTATTTAGTTGCGGCGGGGTCTGGGAGCAGCGGGATAGGGGTTAATAAGTTTTATTTAGGTGGCGGCGGTGTAGGGGGGCAGATTAGGGGTTAATAAGTATAATGTATGTGGCGGCGGTGTAGGGGGGGCAGATTAGGGGTGTTTAGACTCTGGATACATGTTATGGTGTTAGCTGTAGACATTACCATAGAAATCAATGGGATATCAGGCAGCAGCCAACATGAGCTCTCTCTGCTTTCCGACTCCCATTGATTCCTATGGCATCCTCCGCCTCCAGGGCAGCGGATTGAAAACCAGGTATGCTGGGCCCGAATAGTGCTGAGCATACCTGGTGGATATTTGATAACTTCCAAAAGTAGTCAGATTGTGCCGAACATCTGTAGGGACATAAGCATCGATCTGTGTCGGACTGAGTCTGGCGGATCGTATGTTACGTCACCAAATTCTACTTTTGCCGGTTTGTAGGGTTTGATAACTAAGGCGAATCAGGCTCTCCACAAATACGCTGCGGAATTCCAGCATATTTGCGGTTGACAGCTTGATAAATAGATGCCTATATGGTGTGAGGGTTTGAAGCTTCTCTCTTTGTCTCAGCCTTTTGTATCTATTCCCTCCCCAAGACTTAGGGATGAATTCAATTGATTTGATGCTAAGTGATTTGTGGGTATCAGTGTGATTATAGATAATATACCTAGGGACACTATGTTTAAGTGAAGAAATCATCACATTTCTAAGGTGTTCACTCTACCACTTTTTGATGGGCCTAGATGTTCTTCATGTGTACTGGATTCCACATGAACACTCTAAGAGATAAACAACAAAGGAGGAATCTAGAAGAGGTGTTGAACAATTCTTTAATAACATATGACCTAAAACTATTGGTCCCTGTCTCATTGTATCTACACATGCCACATAATTTTATCCCACATAGGCCTTTCTTATTCAAGACATTATTTTCCAAAATATTAGTCCCTAATTTTGTACAAGATTTTTTCATGACAATTTTGCTAGGTGCCAAATATGTTCATTAATGTAGGAGCTCTTTTGAAAGTACATAATGGAGAGTTCCAGACCAGTTCTTTAAGGGTGGGGTCTTTCAATAAAATAAACCAATATTTCTCTAATGCAGCTTTTATATACTGCTGAAATTCTGTTGTCAGGCTCCCCACAACTACAGTGTAACTGTCTAATGTACCCCTCTGCAGAGTGCAGAATTTATTTCTGTAAAACGCATGAGTAAGATTGTACCTCCTCTGCAGTGAAGCCTTAATTAGATCATAGTCCTGATCAGACTATGGAGGCAGTTCTACAAAAGCCTCCAGTGCAGGGGCTTTCAGACCAGGGGCGAGATGCCTTGCCCAATGGTCCCTTGGCAGCTAGTACTGCAAACCTTTTCAAAGCCATGCAGCAATACATTCAGACCCCTATCCTTATTTAAAATAGGAAAATTCTCTTTACATGGACTGAGTACAAAAGATTCTCTAGATTCACTAACAACAAGTGAGACAGTTGCTCTCTCCAACCATGCAAGCTCCAGCTGATACTCTTTCTCAGGTTGATGTCAGCAGCTTGTCTAGCAACTTGGCGTTCAGCTGCTTGCTGTTCTTGATATTTTAATGTCAGTTGTATCCTAGCATTTGGGTTTGCTGAGCCTACATGCTTTAGCACAGTGTACAAATAACAGTCCAGGGGATCTCCAGAGCTTAGTGAATCACTGCCCACACTGGCAGTTCTTCTTAACTTGGGCTGTTTGTGGAACCACTCTGCTATGCTTCACGTGTGTCATAATCTATTATATATACCAGGCTATCCTTAGTTTTCCCACGAGAGGGAATATCTCTCTCCTGGTATAACAGTGCCAGCATTTCCTTGGTCTGCTGCTGGTTGCCTCCATGATAAAAATAAAATAGAAATGAAAAACAGAGAACAGGAAGGGGAACTGTTTGCAGTGTGTTGCTATATAATGCACTGTGTTTTAGCCTTTGGAAATTGTGAGATTTACAATTTCTTTTAGTACTGGGATTTTAATACTAGCAAATTCACAAAGCGCTAAAACCCAATAACATAATAACATAGTAGTTGAGGATAGCAAAATACCTAAGTTCAATCTATACAAATCTAATATACTTACAAAAAAGCTCCAGTTGAGCTTAAATTAATCCCATTAAAAAAGGTGACCCATTTAACTCAAGCAATTATATCCATGAATTCTGTTTCTAGCCAGAAATGTATCTAAACCATTTTTAAATGTATCTAAGGTATTGGCATTTACTACCTCCTCAGGTAATGAGTTCCTCAATTTTATTGCTCTTTCAGTGAAAAAAATGTTTACGTTGCAGGAGATTAAGGGCTAGATTACAAGTGAAGTGCTATTGATAGCGCTAGGAGCGTAAACGCTGCAGTTTTTTACACTAAAATCTATATTACAAATGGAGCACTATCAAAATTACTGTGAATTCCTTTGCATGAACGTGTGGTAATATATACTCCCCATATTTTCTAAGTAGCGCTTGTATTACAAGTTAAAAGTAAATGCAATTGTGCCAGTGCAATCGCGTTTATCGCTTCTACTTTTTATGCAACTTTAAAGTTTGCATAAAGAGTTTGTCTATATGAAAGTTACACTAAACTACAATATTAACCCCTAAATTGCTATTCCACCACATTGCAAACTATCTAAATAAACAATTAACCCCTGAACAACAATCCCCCACATTGCAAAAACCAAACTGTTAACCCCTTAACTGGCATCACCCCATATCGCAAAGCAATAAACTAACATCTAAACTCCCTAACCTAACACCCCCTAACTTAATCCAAATTAACCCAAACATTTATAAAAAAAAATTCTATCTACCTTAAAAAAATAAAAAACCTACCTGTAAAACTGTGAAAACATAATATTACCTTTAAAAAAAAACCCTACCATTACTAAAAAAGAAAAACCCTACCATTACAATCAAAAAACTACTATTACTAAAAAAAACAACTAGCATTACAAAAATAACAAAATCTAACATCACAGAAAATAAAAAAGCACTTACCAACAAAAATTAAAGAATGAATCCTCTTCTAACACCACCCCAAAAAGATAAACCCACTAACCCCTCTAACATTACGACCCCCCCCACCCCCAAAGATAAAAAAAACAAACTTAAAAAACCTTAATAAAAAGTGCCCTGAAAATGACATTTTGGATGGGCATTGTCCTAAAAGGACATTCAGCTATTTTGCTGCCCATAAAAAAAAAAACCTAGGGCGAGTATGCGGCGCAGGTTTCAGCGCAACTGCTGAAACCCGCGTCGCCCGTAAGTTCACCTCGCACATTAGGTGCGAGATTAGATAAGAAAGGTACAGTGGCGTCCCTAGTAACACAAGTCGGGACTGTTCTGAGTCGCCCGAGAGACACCCCAAGGCTAGTGATGTCGTGAACCTAAAATTTTCAGTTCGCGAACGGCGGACTCGAACTTCCGGTATTGTTCGCGAACGCGCGAACCGACATTGAATTCAATAGGCAGGCGAACTTTAAAACCTACAAGGACTATTTCTGGCCACAATAGTGATGGAAAAGTTGTTTCAAGGGTACTAACACCTGGACTGTCGCATGCTGGAGGGGGATCCCTGGCAAAACTCCCATGGAAAATTACATAGTTTATGCAGAGTCTGCTTTTAAGCCATAATGGGTCTAAATCAACTAACATTCCCAAAGTGGCTGTCTCAAAACATCCCGGACAGAAGATAGATTGATAGATAGGATAGATAGATATACATAGATTGATAGTTAGATAGAATCGATAGAAGAGAAATAGATAGATTTGTTAGATATATAATTACCCTAATAAATTCTAATAATCAAACATGCGTTCTTGGACCCAACTAGCTTGTGTTAATTAGTACTTTTCTTAGCACTTTAATCCCTGTTCCCCCCCCCCCCCTATCGGGGGTGTTCTATATGGCCTGCCAGATTACCCTGAAAAATTATAATAATAAGACATGTGGTCTGCTACCTATTTTAACTAGGTTGTGTTTTAAGTACTACCATTCTTAGCACTTTAATTTCTGTAACTCCCCCTATTTGGTGAGGTCTATACGGCCTGGATGATTACCCATACAAAATATAATAATAAGACATCTGTTCTTGGTCTGCGACCCATGGTAACTATGTTGTGTTAATTAGTAATGTCCTTCGCATTTTAATAGCTGTTACTCATACTCACCCTATTGGTGGAGGTCTATATGGCCTGCATGATTACCCTTACAAAATATAACAACCAAACATATGCTCTGGGACCCATGGTAAGTAGGTTGTGTTAAGTAGTACTGTTCTTTGCAGTTTCATACCTGTTACAACACCAAATGGTGGCAGGTCTATCTGGCCTTCATGATTAGCTGCACCCAAACCCAAAAAAAAGCAGAGTGGTCTTAGACTAACACCCATGGCTAACTCGGTTATTTCAATTAGTACTATTCTTAGCACTTTCATCCCTGTTACGGGTGGTCTACATGGCCATCATGATTAGCCGAACAAAATACTACAATCCAACCTTTGCTTAGTCTTCATAGGCCCTTCATTGTCTGTATTTTGATAGTACAGTTCTTATTATTTTTATAGCTGATACAACACCGAATGGTGGCAGCTCTATATGGCCTGCATGATTAGCCGCACCCAATACAAAAATAAATCCAAGCGGTCTTGGATTACCACCCATGGCTAACTCTGTTGTTTCAAGTAGTACTATTCTTAGCACTTTCATCTCATCATCCCTGTTACTTCCAGGACTCTCGGTGGTGGTGGTCTACATGGCCATCATGATTAGCCTAACCAAATACTACAATCCAACCTTGGCTCAGTCTTCCTAAGGCCCTTCATTGGCTGTATTTTGGTAGCACTGTTCTTATTAGTTTAATAGCTGATACGACACCGAATGGTGGCAGCTCTATATGGCCTGCATGAATAGCCGCACCCAAAGCCAAAAAAAAGCCAAGCGGTTTTTCACTAACACCCATGGCTAACTCTGTTGTTTCAAGTTCTACTATTCTTAGCTCTTTCATCTCATCCCTGTTACTTCCAGGACTCTCGGTGGTGGTGGTCTACATGGCCATCATGATTAGCCTAACCAAATACTACAATCCAACCTTGACTCAGTCTTCCTAAGGCCCTTTATTGGCTGTATTTTGGTAGTACTGTTCTTATTAGTTTAATAGCTGATACGACACCGAATGGTGGCAGCTCTATATGGCCTGCATGAATAGCCGCACCCAAAGCCAAAAAAAAGCCAAGCGGTTTTGCACTAACACCCATGGCTAACTCTGTTGTTTCAAGTTCTACTATTCTTAGCTCTTTCATCTCATCCCTGTTACTTCCAGGACTCTCGGTGGTGGTGGTCTACATGGCCATCATGATTAGCCTAACCAAATACTACAATCCAACCTTGGCTCAGTCTTCCTAAGGCCCTTCATTGGCTGTATTTTGGTAGTACTGTCATGCTTTTGAATAATAGATTACAGGAAAGGCATTGATTATAGAATCCCAGAGA
Organism: Bombina bombina; assembly: GCF_027579735.1. NCBI lineage: Eukaryota > Metazoa > Chordata > Amphibia > Anura > Bombinatoridae > Bombina > Bombina bombina. The sequence goes on from NC_069500.1 coordinate 122,058,895, forward strand.
TCATTTATATGACCCGGGAAATCGAAAAAAACATTCATTAGATACCCGTTACACTTATTTATCCTCCGTCCTTTTTAATACGAGGGTCCCGGAGACTCAACCGAAACAACAGCATGAAAGAGGAGATATGTCATCCTTTTGAATAATAGATTACAGGAAAGGCATTGATTTTAGAAACCCACAGATCATTATTTGCAACAGTGAAATTATAAAAAAACATTGATTAGACACCCATTACACTTATTTATGCTCAGGCCTTTTTAATATGAGGGACCCGGAGCCTCAACCGAAACGACAGCATGAAAGAGGAGATATGTCATCCTTTTAAATAAAAGATTACAGTAAAGGCATTGATTTTAGAAACACACAGATCATTATTTGCAACCGTGAAATATAAAAAAACATTGATTAGACACCCGTTACACTTATTTATACTCAGGCCTTTTTAATACGAGGGTCCCGCAGCCTCAACTGAAACAACAGCATCAAAGAGGAGATATGTCATCCTTTTGAATAATCAATTACAGGAAAGGCATTGATTTTAGAAACCCACAGATCATTATTTGCAACCGTGAAATTAGAAAAAAACATTGATTAGACACCCGTTACACTTATTTATGCTCAGGCCTTTTTAATACGAGGGTCCCGGAGCCTCAACTGAAACAACAGCATGAAAGAGGAGATATGTCATCCTTTTGAATAAAAGATTACAGGAAAGGCATTGATTTTAGAAACCCACAGATCATTATTTGCAACCGTGAAATAGCAAAAAACATTGATTAGACACCCGTTACACTTATTTATCCTCAGGCCTTTTTAATACGAGGGTCCCGGAGCCTCAACTGAAACAACAGCATGAAAGAGGAGATATGTCATCCTTTTGAATAATCGATTACAGGAAAGGCATTGATTTTAGAAACCCACAGATCATTATTTGCAACCGTGAAATTAGAAAAAAACATTGATTAGACACCCGTTACACTTATTTATGCTCAGGCCTTTTTAATAGGTGGGCCTGGCTCACAGTAGGCTGCAAGGCAGGAGGAAAGTGCTATTCAATGGCACCAGCAAACTGAGGATTCAAATCACAGCAACTATTACCGAAAATGGTAATTTTTAATTATTAGAATACTGTAACAACAAATATGATTGGTGTAAATATTTTTTAAGTAGGCCTGGCACACAGGCTTGGAAGGCTGTAGAAAAGTGCAATTCTAGGGAATGAGCAAACTGAGGATTAAGATCATCAACAATCAAGATTTTTTTAATTTTAATTAGTAACTATACTGTGACAAAAAATTAGGATTGGTGTAAATAGATGGCAAGACGGCCTGGCACAAAAGGATGGCAGGCAGGAGGTAGATGCAATTCAAGGACACTAGGAGACTGATTACTGACAGTCTAAACAGTGATGATTGACAATTTTTGCAATACTGTTAACAGAAATATGATTGCTGACAACAATTGGATAGGTGGGCCTGGCTAACAGCAGGCTGCAAGGCAGGAGGAAAGTGCTATTCAATGGCACCAGCAAACTGAGGATTCAAATCACAGCAACTATTACCAAAAATGTTAATTCTTAATTATTAGAATACTGTCACAACAAATATGATTGGTGTAAATATTTTTTAAGTAGGCCTGGCACACAGGCTTGGAAGGCTGTAGAAAAGTGCAATTCTAGGGCACGAGCAAACTGAGGATTAAGATCATCAACAATCAAGATTTTTTTAATTGTAATTAGTAACTACACTGTGACAAAAAATTAGGATTGGTGTAAATAGTTGGCAAGACGGCCTGGCACAAAAGGATGTCAGGCAGGAGGTAGATGTAATTCAAGGACACTAGGAGACTGATTACTGACAGTCTAAACAGTGATGATTAACAATTTTTGCAATACTGTTAACAAAAAATATGATTACTGACAACAATTGGCTAGGTGGGCCTGGCTCACAGCAGGCTGCAAGGCAAGAGGAAATTGCTATTCAATGGCACCAGCAAACTGAGGATTCAAATCACAGCAACTATTACCAAAAATTTAAATTTTTAATTATTAGAATACTGTCACAACAAATATGATTGGTGTAAATATTTTTTAAGTAGGCCTGGCACACAGGCTTGGAAGGCTGTAGAAAAGTGCAATTCTAGGGCACGAGCAAACTGAGGATTAAGATCATCAACAATCAAGATTTTTTTAATTTTAATTAGTAACTATACTGTGACAAAAAATTAGGATTGGTGTAAATAGTTGGCAATACGGCCTGGCACAAAAGGATGGCAGGCAGGAGGTAGATGCAATTCAAGGACACTAGGAGACTGATTACTGACAGTCTAAACAGTGATGATTGACAATTTTTGCAATACTGTTAACAGAAATATAATTGCTGACAACAATTGGCTAGGTGGGCCTGGCTCACAGCAGGCTGCAAGGCAGGAGGAAAGTGCTATTCAATGGCACCAGCAAACTGAGGATTCAAAATTAACTAGATTCAAAATTAACTAGATTCAAAATTAACTAGGTGGGCCTGGCTCACAGCAGGCTGCAAGGCAGGAGGAAAGTGCTATTCAATGGCACCAGCAAACTGAGGATTCAAATCACAACAACTATTACCCAAAATTTTAATTTTTAATTATTAGAATACTGTCACAACAAATATGATTGGTGTAAATATTTTTTAAGTAGGCCTGGCACACAGGCTTGGAAGGCTGTAGAAAAGTGCAATTCTAGGGCACGAGCAAACTGAGGATTAAGATCAACACTAAAAAAATTTTTTATTTAAATTAATAACTATACTGTCTGTGACAACAATTATGATTGGTGTAAATAGTTGGCTAGACGGCCTGGCACAAAAGGCTGGCAGTGGCAGGCAGGAGGTCAATGAAATTCAATGGCACTAGGAGACTGAATATTTGCAGTCCAAAAAATTATGATTTTTTTTTTTTAATTACTGTTACAAGAATTGGGATTGGTGCCACTAATTGGCTACTTGGGCCTGGCAGACAGGCTGGCAGATATGAGTCGTGGATGGTAGGTAGGGCAGCAATTTAACACAGTATGCTGTGTAAGTGACAAAAACACAGGACTGATAGAAAATTAAGTTACATTACACTAGCAAAATATTTTAAAATTTTAGATTTTAATATTAAAATTATGTTAAGAAGTGCAATGCACATATGACTCTATGAGTGGTCGCACTGGCTGGCTGCTACGTAGGGCAGCAATTATAACAGTATGCTGTGTAAGTCAGATAGACAGTTAGACACAGGCCTGATAGAAAATACAATTAGATTACACTAGCATAATGATTTAAAGACTTTTTTTTGGAAATTTTAAGAAAAAGGTTAAGCACATACATATGAGTCGTGGCTGATAGCCTTGGAAGGGCAGCTATTAAAAACAGTAGGCTCTGTAAGTCGGATACACACACGCCTGATTATTTGCAACCGTGAAATTAGAAAAAAACATTGATTAGACACCCGTTACACTTATTTATGCTCAGGCCTTTTTAATACGAGGGTCCCGGAGCCTCAACCGAAACAACAGCATGAAAGAGGAGATATGTCATCCTTTTGAATAAAAGATTACAGGAAAGGCATTGATTTTAGAAACCCACAGATCATTATTTGCAACCGTGAAATAGCAAAAAACATTGATTAGACACCCGTTACACTTATTTATCCTCAGGCCTTTTTAAATACGAGGGTCCCGGAGCCTCAACTGAAACAACAGCATGAAAGAGGAGATATGTCATCCTTTTGAATAATCGATTACAGGAAAGGCATTGATTTTAGAAACCCACAGATCATTATTTGCAACCGTGAAATTAGAAAAAAACATTGATTAGACACCCGTTACACTTATTTATGCTCAGGCCTTTTTAATAGGTGGGCCTGGCTCACAGTAGGCTGCAAGGCAGGAGGAAAGTGCTATTCAATGGCACCAGCAAACTGAGGATTCAAATCACAGCAACTATTACCGAAAATGGTAATTTTTAATTATTAGAATACTGTAACAACAAATATGATTGGTGTAAATATTTTTTAAGTAGGCCTGGCACACAGGCTTGGAAGGCTGTAGAAAAGTGCAATTCTAGGGCACGAGCAAACTGAGGATTAAGATCATCAACAATCAAGATTTTTTTAATTTTAATTAGTAACTATACTGTGACAAAAAATTAGGATTGGTGTAAATAGATGGCAAGACGGCCTGGCACAAAAGGATGGCAGGCAGGAGGTAGATGCAATTCAAGGACACTAGGAGACTGATTACTGACAGTCTAAACAGTGATGATTGACAATTTTTGCAATACTGTTAACAGAAATATGATTGCTGACAACAATTGGATAGGTGGGCCTGGCTCACAGCAGGCTGCAAGGCAGGAGGAAAGTGCTATTCAATGGCACCAGCAAACTGAGGATTCAAATCACAGCAACTATTACCAAAAATGTTAATTTTTAATTATTAGAATACTGTCACAACAAATATGATTGGTGTAAATATTTTTTAAGTAGGCCTGGCACACAGGCTTGGAAGGCTGTAGAAAAGTGCAATTCTAGGGCACGAGCAAACTGAGGATTAAGATCATCAACAATCAAGATTTTTTTAATTGTAATTAGTAACTACACTGTGACAAAAAATTAGGATTGGTGTAAATAGTTGGCAAGACGGCCTGGCACAAAAGGATGTCAGGCAGGAGGTAGATGTAATTCAAGGACACTAGGAGACTGATTACTGACAGTCTAAACAGTGATGATTAACAATTTTTGCAATACTGTTAACAAAAAATATGATTACTGACAACAATTGGCTAGGTGGGCCTGGCTCACAGCAGGCTGCAAGGCAGGAGGAAATTGCTATTCAATGGCACCAGCAAACTGAGGATTCAAATCACAGCAACTATTACCAAAAATTTAAATTTTTAATTATTAGAATACTGTCACAACAAATATGATTGGTGTAAATATTTTTTAAGTAGGCCTGGCACACAGGCTTGGAAGGCTGTAGAAAAGTGCAATTCTAGGGCACGAGCAAACTGAGGATTAAGATTATCAACAATCAAGATTTTTTTAATTTTAATTAGTAACTATACTGTGACAAAAAATTAGGATTGGTGTAAATAGTTGGCAATACGGCCTGGCACAAAAGGATGGCAGGCAGGAGGTAGATGCAATTCAAGGACACTAGGAGACTGATTACTGACAGTCTAAACAGTGATGATTGACAATTTTTGCAATACTGTTAACAGAAATATGATTGCTGACAACAATTAACTAGGTGGGCCTGGCTCACAGCAGGCTGCAAGGCAGGAGGAAAGTGCTATTCAATGGCACCAGCAAACTGAGGATTCAAATCACAACAACTATTACCCAAAATTTTAATTTTTAATTATTAGAATACTGTCACAACAAATATGATTGGTGTAAATATTTTTTAAGTAGGCCTGGCACACAGGCTTGGAAGGCTGTAGAAAAGTGCAATTCTAGGGCACGAGCAAACTGAGGATTAAGATCAACACTAAAATTTTTTTTTATTTAAATGAATAACTATACTGTCTGTGACAACAATTATGATTGGTGTAAATAGTTGGCTAGACGGCCTGGCACAAAAGGCTGGCAGTGGCAGGCAGGAGGTCAATGAAATTCAATGGCACTAGGAGACTGAATATTTGCAGTCCAAAAAATTATGATTTTTTTTTTAATTACTGTTACAAGAATTGGGATTGGTGCCACTAATTGGCTACTTGGGCCTGGCAGACAGGCTGGCAGATATGAGTCGTGGATGGTAGGTAGGGCAGCAATTTAACACAGTATGCTGTGTAAGTGACAAAAACACAGAACTGATAGAAAATTAAGTTACATTACACTAGCAAAATATTTTAAAATTTTAGATTTTTATATTAAAATTATGTTAAGAAGTGCAATGCACATATGACTCTATGAGTGGTCGCACTGGCTGGCTGCTACGTAGGGCAGCAATTATAACAGTATGCTGTGTAAGTCAGATAGACAGTTAGACACAGGCCTGATAGAAAATACAATTAGATTACACTAGCATAATGATTTAAAGACTTTTTTTGGAAATTTTAAGAAAAAGGTTAAGCACATACATATGAGTCGTGGCTGATAGCCTTGGAAGGGCAGCTATTAAAAACAGTAGGCTCTGTAAGTCGGATACACACACGCCTGATAGAAAATACTATTAGATTACACTAGAAAAATGATTTAAATTATTTTTTTGGGGGGGAAATTAAAAAAAGGTTAAACACATATGAGTCATGGCTCATAGACTAGGGAGGGCAGCAAGTAAACACAGTAGGCTCTGTATGTCAGCAAAACACACAGGCCGGATAGAAAATTATATTAGATTACACTAGCAAACAAATTTAAACTTTTTTTTTTATATTAAAATTAAGGTGAAGGAGAATAGATATGAGTGCTGGGTGGCTGCCTGGCACAGACCAATTAACCAAAAGACTGAAAAAAAAGAGGTATATTAATGCTAAGTGAGCCTGACAGACACAGGCATGATAGTAAATGTAATTAGATTACACTAGCATTTTTTTTTTTTTTTTTATTTAAAATAATGTTATAAACGGATATTAACACTGGTGGCTGCTGGCTGGCACAGAGCAATGAACCAGAGTATATGCTGTGTGACACTGGAAAAATAATTATATTTTTGGGTTAGTTAAATTTAAACTAATGTTGTTAGGGAGATATCAGTGGTGGCAGTAGTCACAGCATATGCTGTGAGCCTTAAACACACAGCTGAAAGCCAGGCAAATGCTAATAAAAAAAAAAAAAAAAAAAAAAAAAACGGCACGAAATATAGCCCTAAAAAGGGCTTTTTGGGGTGCTGTGCTTGCAGCAGAGATGAGTGGAGTCCTTCTGGACTGTAAATACACTAGCCTAGCTATGTTTTTCCTATTAATGTCAGGAGCAAAAACACAACACGTCCTCTCATTAAAAAAGCAAGGTCGTTATGAGTCTAAAATGGCGGATTCCGAGTAGCTGGGAGTGTCTGTGAGGGAGTGTCTGATGTTGATTGGCTCTAATGTGTCAGGCGGCTGTGACATAAAGGGTCAAAGTTTCCACAATGATGACACATAGGGGCGGATCGAACATCGCCATGTCTTCGCCCACAAACGCGAACGTGAACAAGCTATGTTCGCTGTGAACCGTTCGCGGGCGAACAGTTCGGGACATCACTACCCAAGGCTAATGAGTGTCACATTGGAACTTCCAATCAGCTGCGGGTAATGCCGCTCAACTCCAACTGCCCGAGACCAGCTGTAGATTTCAGCGTCAGGTATTTAGTCTCAGAGTGCGTGTTCGCTCTTGCTGAACAAGATGATCTCACCAGTAGCACACACACAACTCTTCAATATCTTGGTTTTCAATACAAGGATGGACTTTTGGGATTTTTTTTCTGTTAAAAACAAAACAGAAACTAGTAACACTAGTATCTATCAAATGTATATTGCATCTATTGATCTATGTAATTCGTATCTATCAAATGTATATTGCATCTATTGATCTATGTAATTCGTATCTATCAAATGTATATTGCATCTATTGATCTATGTAATTTGTATCTATCAAATGTATATTGCATCTTTTGAGCTTTGTAATTCGTATCTATCAAATGTATACTGCATCTTTTGATCTATGTAATTTGTATCCATCAAATGTATATTGCATCTACTGATCTATGTAATTCGTATCTATCAAATGTATATTACATCTTTTGATCTATGTAAATCGTATCTATCAAATCTATATTGCATATATTGATCTATGTAATTCGTATCTATCAAATGTATATTGCATCTATTGATCTATATAATTCGTATCTATCAAATGTATATTGCATCTATTGATCTATGTAATTCGTATCTATCAAATGTATATTGCATCTTTTGATCTATGTAAATCGTATCTATCAAATCTATATTGCATCTATTGATCTATGTTATTCGTATCTATCAAATCTATATTGCATCTATTGATCTATGTAATTCATATCTATCAAATGTATATTGCATTTTTTGATCTATGTAAATCGTATCTATCAAATCTATATTGCATATATTGATGAATGTAATTGGTATCTATCAAATGTATATTGCATCTTTTGATCTATGTAATTCGTATCTATCAAATGTATATTGCATCTATTGATCTATGTAATTCGTATCTATCAAATGTATATTGCATCTATTGATCTATGTAATTTGTATCTATCAAATGTATATTGCATCTTTTGATCTATGTAAATCGTATCTATCAAATCTATATTGCATCTATTGAACTATGTTATTCGTATTTATCAAATGTATATTTTATCTTTTGATCTATGTAATTCGTATCTATCAAATGTATATTGCATCTATTGATCTATGTAATCTATGTATCTATCTATCAAATCTATCTATCTCGTGGCCGGATTGTTTTCTGACAGCCACTTGTGTTTCGGCCAAATTTGAAGTAGGAGGACAGACCAAGCATCTTCTTCCATCTCCCTGTTCCTAAAATCCAGGCCATATAGACCTCCCCCGATAGGGGGAGTAACAGGTATTAAACGGCTAAGAATAGTTCTACTTAACACACCACGGGTCCCAGACTGCATGTCTTATTGTAATACTCTGTCAGGGAAATTATATATCTATCAAATCTATCTATTTATCTATCGAATCTATCTAACTATCAATCGTATCTATCAAATATATATTGCATCTATTGATCTATGTAATTTGTATCTATCAAATGTATATTGCATCTTTTGATCTATGTAAATCGTATCTATCAAATGTGTATCTATTATATATAGATAATTATATATCTATCAAATCTATCTATTTATCTATCAAATCTATCTAACTAACAATCGTATCTAAAAAATATATATTGCATCTATTGATCTTTGTAATTCGTATCTATCAAATGTATATTGCATCTTTTGATCTATGTAAATCGTATCTATCAAATCTGTATCTAATATATATAGATAATTATATATCTATCAAATCTATCTATTTATCTATCGAATCTATCTATCAATCGTATCTATCAAATATATATTGCATCTATTGATCTATGTAATGCGTATCTATCAAATGTATATTGCATCTTTTGATCTATGTAAATCGTATCTATCAAATCTATATTGCATCTATTGATCTATGTTATTCGTATCTATCAAATGTATATTGCATCTATTGATCTATGTAATTTGTATCTATCCAATGTATATTGCATCTATTGATCTATGTAATCTATGTATCTATGTATCTATCTATCTATCTATCAAATCTATCTCGTGGCCGGACTGTTTTCTGACAGCCACTTGTGTTTCATCCAAATTTGAAGTAGGAGGACAGACCAAGCATCTTCTTCCATCTCCCTGTTCCAAAAATCCAGGCCATATAGACCTCCCCCGATAGGAGGAGTAACAGGTATTAAACTGCTAAGAATAGTACTACTTATCGACTCTATCTAACTATCAATCGTATCTATCAAATATATATTGCATCTATTGATCTATGTAATTCGTATCTATCAAATGTATATTACATCTTTTGATCTATGTAATTCGTATCTATCAAATGTATATTGCATCTATTGATCTATGTAATTCGTATCTATCAAATGTATATTGCATCTTTTGATCTATGTAAATCGTATCTATCAAATCTATATTGCATCTATTGATCTATTTTATTCGTATCTATCAAATGTATATTGCATCTTTTGATCTATGTAATTCGTATCTATCAAATGTATATTGCATCTATTGATCTATGTAATTCGTATCTATCAAATGTATATTGCATCTATTGATCTATGTAATTCATATCTATCAAATGTATATTGCATCTATTGATCTATGTAATTTGTATCTATCAAATGTATATTGCATCTTTTGAGCTTTGTAATTCGTATCTATCAAATGTATACTGCATCTTTTGATCTATGTAATTTGTATCTATCAAATGTATATTGCATCTTTTGATCTATGTAATTTGTATCTATCAAATGTATATTACATCTTTTGATCTATGTAATTTGTATCTATCATATGTATATTGCATCTACTGATCTATGTAATTCGTATCTTTCAAATGTATATTACATCTTTTGATCTATGTAAATCGTATCTATCAAATCTATATTGCATATATTGATCTATGTAATTCGTATCTATCAAATGTATATTGCATCTATTGATCTATATAATTCGTATCTATCAAATGTATATTGCATCTATTGATCTATGTAATTCGTATCTATCAAATGTATATTGCATCTTTTGATCTATGTAAATCGTATCTATCAAATGTATATTGCATCTATTGATCTATGTAATTCGTATCTATCAAATGTATATTGCATCTTTTGATCTATGTAAATCGTATCTATCAAATCTATATTGCATCTATTGATCTATGTTATTCGTATCTATCAAATGCATATTGCATCTTTTGATCTATGTAATTCGTATCTATCAAATGTATAATGCATCTATTGATCTATGTAATTTGTATCTATCCAATGTATATTGCATCTATTGATCTATGTAATTTGTATCTATCCAATGTATATTGCATCTATTGATCTATGTAATCTATGTATCTATCTATCTATCTATCTATCTATCAAATCTATCTATCTCGTGGCCGGACTGTTTTCTGACAGCCACTTGTGTTTCGGACAAATTTGAAGTAGGGGGACAGACCAAGCATCTTCTTCCATCTCCCTGTTCCTAAAATAAAGGCCATATAGACCTCCCCCGACAGGGGGAGTAACAGGTATTAAACTGCTAAGAATAGTACTACTTAACACACCACGGGTCCCAGACCGCATGTCTTATTGTAATACTCTGTCAGGGAAATTATATATCTATCAAATCTATCTATTTATCTATCGAATCTATCTAACTATCAATCGTATCCATCAAATATATATTGCATCTATTGATCTATGTAATTCGTATCTATCAAATGTATATTGCATCTTTTGATCTATGTAAATCATATCTATCAAATCTATATAGCATCTATTGATCTATGTAATTCGTATTTATCAAATGTATATTGCATCTTTTGATCTATGTAAATCGTATCTATCAAATCTGTATCTATTATATATAGATAATTATATATCTATCAAATCTATCTATTTATCTATCGAATCTATCTAACTATCAATCGTATCTAAAAAATAAATATTGCATCTATTGATCTATGTTATTCGTATCTATCAAATGTATATTGCATCTTTTGATCTATGTAAATCGTATCTATCAAATCTTTATCTATTATATATAGATAATTATATATCTATCAAATCTATCTATTTATCTATCGAATCTATCTAACTATCAATTGTAACTATCAAATCTATATTGCATCTATTGATCTATGTTATTCGTATCTATCAAATGTATATTGCATCTTTTGATCTATGTAATTCGTATCTATCAAATGTATATTGCATCTATTGATCTATGTAATCTATGTATCTATCTATCAAATCTATCTATCTCGTGGCCGGACTGCTTTCTGACAGCCACTTGTGTTTCGGCCAAATTTGAAGTAGGAAGACAGACCAAGCATCTCCTTCCATCTCCCTGTTCCTAAAATCCAGGCCATATAGACCTCCCCCGATAGGGGGAGTAACAGGTATTAAACGGCTAAGAATAGTTCTACTTAACACACCACGGGTCCCAGACTGCATGTCTTATTGTAATACTCTGTCAGGGAAATTATATATCTATCAAATCTATCTATTTATCTATCGAATCTATCTAACTATCAATCGTATCTATCAAATATATATTGCATCTATTGATCTATGTAATTTGTATCTATCAAATGTATATTGCATCTTTTGATCTATGTAAATCGTATCTATCAAATGTGTATCTATTATATATAGATAATTATATATCTATCAAATCTATCTATTTATCTATCAAATCTATCTAACTAACAATCGTATCTAAAAAATATATATTGCATCTATTGATCTTTGTAATTCGTATCTATCAAATGTATATTGCATCTTTTGATCTATGTAAATCGTATCTATCAAATCTGTATCTAATATATATAGATAATTATATATCTATCAAATCTATCTATTTATCTATCGAATCTATCTATCAATCGTATCTATCAAATATATATTGCATCTATTGATCTATGTAATGCGTATCTATCAAATGTATATTGCATCTTTTGATCTATGTAAATCGTATCTATCAAATCTATATTGCATCTATTGATCTATGTTATTCGTATCTATCAAATGTATATTGCATCTATTGATCTATGTAATTTGTATCTATCCAATGTATATTGCATCTATTGATCTATGTAATCTATGTATCTATGTATCTATCTATCTATCTATCAAATCTATCTCGTGGCCGGACTGTTTTCTGACAGCCACTTGTGTTTCATCCAAATTTGAAGTAGGAGGACAGACCAAGCATCTTCTTCCATCTCCCTGTTCCAAAAATCCAGGCCATATAGACCTCCCCCGATAGGAGGAGTAACAGGTATTAAACTGCTAAGAATAGTACTACTTATCGACTCTATCTAACTATCAATCGTATCTATCAAATATATATTGCATCTATTGATCTATGTAATTCGTATCTATCAAATGTATATTACATCTTTTGATCTATGTAATTCGTATCTATCAAATGTATATTGCATCTATTGATCTATGTAATTCGTATCTATCAAATGTATATTGCATCTTTTGATCTATGTAAATCGTATCTATCAAATCTATATTGCATCTATTGATCTATTTTATTCGTATCTATCAAATGTATATTGCATCTTTTGATCTATGTAATTCGTATCTATCAAATGTATATTGCATCTATTGATCTATGTAATTCGTATCTATCAAATGTATATTGCATCTATTGATCTATGTAATTCATATCTATCAAATGTATATTGCATCTATTGATCTATGTAATTTGTATCTATCAAATGTATATTGCATCTTTTGAGCTTTGTAATTCGTATCTATCAAATGTATACTGCATCTTTTGATCTATGTAATTTGTATCTATCAAATGTATATTGCATCTTTTGATCTATGTAATTTGTATCTATCAAATGTATATTACATCTTTTGATCTATGTAATTTGTATCTATCATATGTATATTGCATCTACTGATCTATGTAATTCGTATCTTTCAAATGTATATTACATCTTTTGATCTATGTAAATCGTATCTATCAAATCTATATTGCATATATTGATCTATGTAATTCGTATCTATCAAATGTATATTGCATCTATTGATCTATATAATTCGTATCTATCAAATGTATATTGCATCTATTGATCTATGTAATTCGTATCTATCAAATGTATATTGCATCTTTTGATCTATGTAAATCGTATCTATCAAATGTATATTGCATCTATTGATCTATGTAATTCGTATCTATCAAATGTATATTGCATCTTTTGATCTATGTAAATCGTATCTATCAAATCTATATTGCATCTATTGATCTATGTTATTCGTATCTATCAAATGCATATTGCATCTTTTGATCTATGTAATTCGTATCTATCAAATGTATAATGCATCTATTGATCTATGTAATTTGTATCTATCCAATGTATATTGCATCTATTGATCTATGTAATTTGTATCTATCCAATGTATATTGCATCTATTGATCTATGTAATCTATGTATCTATCTATCTATCTATCTATCTATCAAATCTATCTATCTCGTGGCCGGACTGTTTTCTGACAGCCACTTGTGTTTCGGACAAATTTGAAGTAGGGGGACAGACCAAGCATCTTCTTCCATCTCCCTGTTCCTAAAATAAAGGCCATATAGACCTCCCCCGACAGGGGGAGTAACAGGTATTAAACTGCTAAGAATAGTACTACTTAACACACCACGGGTCCCAGACCGCATGTCTTATTGTAATACTCTGTCAGGGAAATTATATATCTATCAAATCTATCTATTTATCTATCGAATCTATCTAACTATCAATCGTATCCATCAAATATATATTGCATCTATTGATCTATGTAATTCGTATCTATCAAATGTATATTGCATCTTTTGATCTATGTAAATCATATCTATCAAATCTATATAGCATCTATTGATCTATGTAATTCGTATTTATCAAATGTATATTGCATCTTTTGATCTATGTAAATCGTATCTATCAAATCTGTATCTATTATATATAGATAATTATATATCTATCAAATCTATCTATTTATCTATCGAATCTATCTAACTATCAATCGTATCTAAAAAATAAATATTGCATCTATTGATCTATGTTATTCGTATCTATCAAATGTATATTGCATCTTTTGATCTATGTAAATCGTATCTATCAAATCTTTATCTATTATATATAGATAATTATATATCTATCAAATCTATCTATTTATCTATCGAATCTATCTAACTATCAATTGTAACTATCAAATCTATATTGCATCTATTGATCTATGTTATTCGTATCTATCAAATGTATATTGCATCTTTTGATCTATGTAATTCGTATCTATCAAATGTATATTGCATCTATTGATCTATGTAATCTATGTATCTATCTATCAAATCTATCTATCTCGTGGCCGGACTGCTTTCTGACAGCCACTTGTGTTTCGGCCAAATTTGAAGTAGGAAGACAGACCAAGCATCTCCTTCCATCTCCCTGTTCCTAAAATCCAGGCCATATAGACCTCCCCCGATAGGGGGAGTAACAGGTATTAAACGGCTAAGAATAGTTCTACTTAACACACCACGGGTCCCAGACTGCATGTCTTATTGTAATACTCTGTCAGGGAAATTATATATCTATCAAATCTATTTATTTATCTATCGAATCTATCTAACTATCAATCGTATCTATCAAATATACATTGCATCTTTTGATCTATGTAATTCGTATCTATCAAATGTATATTGCATCTTTTAATCTATGTAAATCGTATCTATCAAATCTATATTGCATCTATTGATCTATGTAATTCGTATTTATCAAATGTATATTGCATCTTTTGATCTATGTAAATCGTATCTATCAAATCTGTATCTATTATATATAGATAATTATATATCTATCAAATCTATCTATTTATCTATCGAATCTATCTAACTATCAATCGTATCTATCAAATATATACTGCATCTATTGATCTATGTAATTCGTATCTATCAAATGTATATTGCATCTATTGATCTATGTAATTCGTATCTATCAAATGTATATTGCATCTTTTGATCTATGTAAATCGTATCTATCAAATCTGTATCTATTATATATAGATAATTATATATCTATCAAATCTATCTATTTATCTATCGAATCTATCTAACTATCAATCGTATCTAAAAAATAAATATTGCATCTATTGATCTATGTTATTCGTATCTATCAAATGTATATTGCATCTTTTGATCTATGTAAATCGTATCTATCAAATCTTTATCTATTATATATAGATAATTATATATCTATCAAATCTATCTATTTATCTATCGAATCTATCTAACTATCAATTGTAACTATCAAATCTATATTGCATCTATTGATCTATGTTATTTGTATCTATCAAATGTATATTGCATCTTTTGATCTATGTAATTCGTATCTATCAAATGTATATTGCATCTATTGATCTATGTAATCTATGTATCTATCTATCAAATCTATCCATCTCGTGGCCGGACTGCTTTCTGACAGCCACTTGTGTTTCGGCCAAATATGAAGTAGGAGGACAGACCAAGCATCTCCTTCCATCTCCCTGTTCCTAAAATCCAGGCCATATAGACCTCCCCCGATAGGGGGAGTAACAGGTATTAAACGGCTAAGAATAGTTCTACTTAACACACCACGGGTCCCAGACTGCATGTCTTATTGTAATACTCTGTCAGGGAAATTATATATCTATCAAATCTATTTATTTATCTATCGAATCTATCTAACTATCAATCGTATCTATCAAATATACATTGCATCTATTGATCTATGTAATTCGTATCTATCAAATGTATATTGCATCTTTTAATCTATGTAAATCGTATCTATCAAATCTATATTGCATCTATTGATCTATGTTATTCGTAGCTATCAAATGTATATTGCATCTTTTGATCTATGTAATTCGTATCTATCAAATGTATATTGCATCTATTGATCTATGTAATTTGTATCTATCCAATGTATATTGCATCTATTGGTCTATGTAATCTGTGTATCTATCTATCTATCTATCTATCTATCTATCTATCAAATCTATCTATCTCGTGGCCGGACTGTTTTCTGACAGCCACTTGTGTTTCGGCCAAAGTTGAAGTAGGGGGACAGACCAAGCATCTTCTTCCATCTCCCTGTTCCTAAAATAAAGGCCATATAGACCTCCCCCGACAGGGGGAGTAACAGGTATTAAACTGCTAAGAATAGTACTACTTAACACACCACGGGTCCCAGACCGCATGTCTTATTGTAATACTCTGTCAGGGAAATTATATATCTATCAAATCTATCTATTTATCTATCGAATCTATCTAACTATCAATCGTATCTATCAAATATACATTGCATCTATTGATCTATGTAATTCGTATCTATCAAATGTATATTGCATCTTTTAATCTATGTAAATCGTATCTATCAAATCTATATTGCATCTATTGATCTATGTTATTCGTAGCTATCAAATGTATATTGCCTCTTTTGATCTATGTAATCTATGTATCTATCTATCAATCTATCATGGTATTAAACTGCTAAGAATAGTACTACTTAACACACCACGGGTCCCAGACCGCATGTCTTATTGTAATACTCTGTCAGGGAAATTATATATCTATCAAATCTATCTATTTATCTATCGAATCTATCTAACTATCAATCTTATCTATCAAATATATATTGCATCAATTGGTCTATGTAATTCGTATCTATCAAATGTATATTGCATCTTTTGATCTATGTAAATCGTATCTATCAAATCTATATTGCATCTATTGATCTATGTAATTCATATCTATCAAATGTATATTGCATCTATTGATCTCTGTAATTTGTATCTATCATATGTATATGGCATCTATTGATCTATGTAATCTATGTATCTATCTATCTATCAATCTATCATGGTTGTGCAAATGGACTGTTTGTGTTTGTTTGTGGTGCGTTACACGGGGAGTTTGGTCTGTCACTGTGAAGCGGGCGTAACCCTTACACTTCCTGATCGATACAACATCATACCTGATGTTTTAAAGCACGTTATTCCAATCAATTTAGGAATGTTAGGTGATTTAGGCCCTTTATGGGTTAAAACCAGACTCTGCATCAACTATGTAATTTTCCGTGGGAGTTTTGCCATGGATCCCCCTCCGGCATGCCACAGTTCACGTGTTAGTCCCCTTGAAACAACTTTTCTATCACTATTGTGGCCAGAAAGAGTCCCTGTGGGTTTTAAAGTTCGCCTGCCTATTGAAGTCAATGGCGGTTCGCCCGGTTCGCGAACAGTTACGGAAGTTCGAGTCCGCCGTTCACGAACCGAAATTTTTAGGTTCGCAACATCACTAGTTGCGGTGACATTGGGGGCGGCAGATTAGGGGTTAATAATATTTAACTAGTGTTTACGAGGCGGGAGTGCGGCGGTTTAGGGTTAATATATTTTTTATAGTGGCGGCGATGTCCGGTTCGGCAGATTAGGGGTTAAAATTTTTAATTTAGTGTTTGCAATGTAGGGGTGGCTCGGTTTAGGGGTTAATAGGTAGTTTATGGGTGTTAGTGTACTTTTTAGCACTTTAGTTAAGAGTTTTATACTACAGCGTTAGCCCATAAAACTCTTAACTACTGACTTTAAAATGCGGTACCAGGCTTGACAGGAAAGGGTCTACCACTCACTTTTTTGCAGATCTATGTAATTCGTATCTATCAAATGTATATTGCATCTATTGATCTATGTAATCTATGTATCTATCTATCAAATCTATCCATCTCGTGGCCGGACTGCTTTCTGACAGCCACTTGTGTTTCGGCCAAATATGAAGTAGGAGGACAGACCAAGCATCTCCTTCCATCTCCCTGTTCCTAAAATCCAGGCCATATAGACCTCCCCCGATAGGGGGAGTAACAGGTATTAAACGGCTAAGAATAGTTCTACTTAACACACCACGGGTCCCAGACTGCATGTCTTATTGTAATACTCTGTCAGGGAAATTATATATCTATCAAATCTATTTATTTATCTATCGAATCTATCTAACTATCAATCGTATCTATCAAATATACATTGCATCTATTGATCTATGTAATTCGTATCTATCAAATGTATATTGCATCTTTTAATCTATGTAAATCGTATCTATCAAATCTATATTGCATCTATTGATCTATGTTATTTGTAGCTATCAAATGTATATTGCATCTTTTGATCTATGTAATTCGTATCTATCAAATGTATATTGCATCTATTGATCTATGTAATTTGTATCTATCCAATGTATATTGCATCTATTGGTCTATGTAATCTGTGTATCTATCTATCTATCTATCTATCTATCTATCTATCTATCAAATCTATCTATCTCGTGGCCGGACTGTTTTCTGACAGCCACTTGTGTTTCGGCCAAAGTTGAAGTAGGGGGACAGACCAAGCATCTTCTTCCATCTCCCTGTTCCTAAAATAAAGGCCATATAGACCTCCCCCGACAGGGGGAGTAACAGGTATTAAACTGCTAAGAATAGTACTACTTAACACACCACGGGTCCCAGACCGCATGTCTTATTGTAATACTCTGTCAGGGAAATTATATATCTATCAAATCTATCTATTTATCTATCGAATCTATCTAACTATCAATCGTATCTATCAAATATACATTGCATCTATTGATCTATGTAATTCGTATCTATCAAATGTATATTGCATCTTTTAATCTATGTAAATCGTATCTATCAAATCTATATTGCATCTATTGATCTATGTTATTCGTAGCTATCAAATGTATATTGCCTCTTTTGATCTATGTAATCTATGTATCTATCTATCAATCTATCATGGTATTAAACTGCTAAGAATAGTACTACTTAACACACCACGGGTCCCAGACCGCATGTCTTATTGTAATACTCTGTCAGGGAAATTATATATCTATCAAATCTATCTATTTATCTATCGAATCTATCTAACTATCAATCTTATCTATCAAATATATATTGCATCAATTGGTCTATGTAATTCGTATCTATCAAATGTATATTGCATCTTTTGATCTATGTAAATCGTATCTATCAAATCTATATTGCATCTATTGATCTATGTAATTCATATCTATCAAATGTATATTGCATCTATTGATCTCTGTAATTTGTATCTATCATATGTATATGGCATCTATTGATCTATGTAATCTATGTATCTATCTATCTATCAATCTATCATGGTTGTGCAAATGGACTGTTTGTGTTTGTTTGTGGTGCGTTACACGGGGAGTTTGGTCTGTCACTGTGAAGCGGGCGTAACCCTTACACTTCCTGATCGATACAACATCATACCTGATGTTTTAAAGCACGTTATTCCAATCAATTTAGGAATGTTAGGTGATTTAGGCCCTTTATGGGTTAAAACCAGACTCTGCATCAACTATGTAATTTTCCGTGGGAGTTTTGCCATGGATCCCCCTCCGGCATGCCACAGTTCACGTGTTAGTCCCCTTGAAACAACTTTTCTATCACTATTGTGGCCAGAAAGAGTCCCTGTGGGTTTTAAAGTTCGCCTGCCTATTGAAGTCAATGGCGGTTCGCCCGGTTCGCGAACAGTTACGGAAGTTCGAGTCCGCCGTTCACGAACCGAAATTTTTAGGTTCGCAACATCACTAGTTGCGGTGACATTGGGGGCGGCAGATTAGGGGTTAATAATATTTAACTAGTGTTTACGAGGCGGGAGTGCGGCGGTTTAGGGTTAATATATTTTTTATAGTGGCGGCGATGTCCGGTTCGGCAGATTAGGGGTTAAAATTTTTAATTTAGTGTTTGCAATGTAGGGGTGGCTCGGTTTAGGGGTTAATAGGTAGTTTATGGGTGTTAGTGTACTTTTTAGCACTTTAGTTAAGAGTTTTATACTACAGCGTTAGCCCATAAAACTCTTAACTACTGACTTTAAAATGCGGTACCAGGCTTGACAGGAAAGGGTCTACCACTCACTTTTTTGCAGACTCGTAATACCGCGCTATGCAAGTCCCATTGAAAAAATAGGATACGCAATTGACGTAAGTGGATTTGCTGTATTTTCTAGTCTAGCCGAAAAAGTGAGCGGTGAGCCTGTACTTTCAAGATTCGTAATACCAGCGGGTGTTAAAAAGCAGCGTTGGGACCTCTCAACGCTGCTTTTTAAGGATAACACAAGACTCGTAATCTAGGCGTATGTTATTTAGTCACATTTGCTTGGATTTATTTCTTTTACTTTCATAACCATGTGGTATGTGTTGATATGTATATTTATTTAACAAAGTTTTAAATGTTAATTTAAATGCTATTTAACCCCTTAAGGACTGGGCATTTCAGACTAAAACTTCCCCAAAAGGCACTACCCAGAGCATTTTTAGAATTTTTGTAATCACTCCATTTAAACAGAAATAAAGGCATTTTATTAGTAGGCAAACCAAAATATTGATCTAGGCCCATTTTGGTATATTTCATGTCACCATTTTACCGCCAATTGTGATAAAATAATAAAAATCATTAGCTTTTTCACAAACTTTAGGTTTCTCGCTGAAATTATTTTCATACTGCTTGTGCAATCATGGCACAAATGGTTATAAAAGCTTCTCTGGGATCCCCTTTGTTCAGAATTAGCATACATATATGGCTTTGCCATTGCTTTTTGGTAAATAGAAGGCTGCTAATTGCAGCTGCGCAGCACACTTCTATTATTCCCAGCAGTGAGAGGGTTAATCAGGTAGCTTGTAAGGTTAATTACAAGCTACCTGATTAACCTCCCACCTGAACTTTCCAACCCCTGATACAGTCATCTTCCCTACCTTACCGCCCACTGGTCACCCCCATCTTAGGTACTGGCAGACAGTCTGCCAGTATGCAGTTTTAGACTTTTTTTTTATAATCATTACTTTCTTCAATGTAGAATTACCCCCTTACCTTCACAACTCCCTGATCCCTCCCAAAAAGCTCTCCAACCCCTTCTAACTAATTTCTGACAGTACCCAGTTTGCTATAATTTTTTATTTTTCATTTTACCTTTAAGATAATGTCCCCTACCCTCTTCACTCTAGTACCCCCCACCTCTATTCTCCCTCGCTCCTCCTCCCTCCTACCCTCCCTCACTTCCTCTTAGCATAAATTTTTCTGTAGTGTAGTGGTCCCCTCCATTTCTGCTCCTCCCTCCCCCTTCCAGTGATGGACCCGCCCACCCGCCTCCCTCCTAACACCCGCCCACCCGCCTCCCACACCATCGATCGGCACCACCGCTACGTGATGCAGAGATAAACACAGAGTGTCTCTCTCTGCATTGGTAACTCTGCAAATCTATTTCTGCACTGCCCCACTCATGGGGCATGCAGAAATAGTGCAATCTCACTACTTTTAGTGAGATCACATCAGAGACGTGACCAGGACAGCTGTGTCGTACATGGTACTTCGCTGGTCATTAAGGGCTTAATGACCAGTGCTGTACAGTGTATGGCACTTGTCTTAAAGGGGTTAATGGTTTTGTTTAAATCATTGAATTTGCTTTCCTAAAATTAAAAGTCTTAGTTGAACCTTTAAAACACTGCTTATAGAAGGTGATTTCAAATGTGTCCATGTTATGATCACTGCTACCCAAATGTTCTTTGACTTCTATGTTTGATATTATGGGCTAGATTACAAGTGAGGCACAAACGGTTTTGTGCAAGGGATATCGTCTTTTTGCAAGCCTTTTTAATTGCGCTGATACTACAAGTTGAGCAAATGTGTATAAATGTATTAACAGGCATATATACACATAAAACCACATTAATATATATGTACACTATATATGCAATAGAGCCCTTAGCCATCTTAAAGTCTTACTTTAGATTACCACCACTAAATAAACCTATTAACCCCTAAACCTCTTGCCTCCCACATCACTACCACTAAATAAACCTATTAACCACTAAACCGCCAGCCCCCACATTGCAACAACCTAAATTAAACGATTAACCCCTAAACCTAACCCTTACCCTAGCACCCCCTAACATTAACATAATTAAAATAGAGCTAAATTAAAGTTACAATTATTAACTAAATAATACCTATTTAAAACTAAATACATACTTACCTGTGAAATAAAACCTAAGCTAGCTACAATTTATAGTTATATTGTAGCTAGCTTACGCCTAGATTTAGAGTTCTGCGTTAGCCGTCAAAACCAGCGTTAGGGGGTCCTAACGCTGGTTTTGGCCGCCCACTGGTATTTAGAGTCAGTCAGGAAAGGGTCTAACGCTCACTTTACAGCCGTGACTTTTCCATACCGCAGATCCCCCTACGCCAATTGCGTATCCTATATTTTCAATGGGATCCGGTATTTAGAGTCTTGGCTGAAGTGAGCGTTAGAAATCTAACGACAAAACTCCAGCCGCAGAGAAAAGCCAGGAGTTAAGAGCTTTCTGGGCTAACGCTGGTTCATAAAGCTCTTAACTACTGTGCTCTAAAGTACACTAACACCCATAAACTACCTATGTACCCCTAAACCGAGGCCCCCCCACATCGCCACCACTCTAATAATTTTTTAACCCCTAATCTGCCGACCGCACACCCCCGCAACCTACATTATCCCTATGTACCCCTATTTAAAACTAAATACATACTTACCTGTGAAATAAAACCTAAGCTAGCTACAATATAACTTATAGTTATATTGTAGCTAGCTTACGCCTAGATTTAGAGTTCTGCGTTAGCCGTCAAAACCAGCGTTAGGGGGTCCTAACGCTGGTTTTGGCCGCCCACTGGTATTTAGAGTCAGTCAGGAAAGGGTCTAACGCTCACTTTACAGCCGTGACTTTTCCATACCGCAGATCCCCCTACGCCAATTGCGTATCCTATATTTTCAATGGGATCCGGTATTTAGAGTCTTGGCTGAAGTGAGCGTTAGAAATCTAACGACAAAACTCCAGCCGCAGAGAAAAGCCAGGAGTTAAGAGCTTTCTGGGCTAACGCTGGTTCATAAAGCTCTTAACTACTGTGCTCTAAAGTACACTAACACCCATAAACTACCTATGTACCCCTAAACCGAGGCCCCCCCACATCGCCACCACTCTAATAATTTTTTAACCCCTAATCTGCCGACCGCACACCCCCGCAACCTACATTATCCCTATGTACCCCTAATCTGCTGCCCCTAACCCCTAATCTGCCCCCCCCAACGTCGCCGCTACCTTACCTACAATTATTAACCCCTAATCTGCCGACCGGACCTCACCGCTACTCTAATAAATGTATTAACCCCTAAAGCTAAGTCTAACCCTAACACTAACACCCCCCTAAATTAAATATAATTTTAATCTAACAAAATAAAATAAATCTTATTAAATAAATTATTCCTATTTAAAGCTAAATAATTACCTGTAAAATAAACCCTAATATAGCTACAATATAAATTATAATTATATTGTAGCTATTTTAGGATTTATCGGAACAGCCAATAGAATGCAAGCTCAATCTGATTGGCTGATTGGATCAGCCAATCGGATTGAACTTGAATCTGATTGGCTGATTCCATCAGCCAATCAGAATTTTCTACCTTAATTCCGATTGGCTGAGAGAATCCTATCAGCCAATCGGAATTCGAGGGACGCCATCTTGGATGACGTCCCTTAAAGGAACCGTCATTCGTCGGGAAGTCGTCGGCCAGGATGGATGTTCCGGGTCGGCGGGATGAAGATGGAGCCGGAAGAAAGAAGACTGAAGATGCCGCTTGATAGAAGACTTCAGCCGGATGATGGACCTCTTGAGCCCCCCGCTTGGATGAAGACTTCACCCCTATGATGGACCTCTTCAGCCCCGGATAGGAGGAAGACTTCAGCCGGATGATGGACCTCTTCAGCCCCGGATAGGAGGAAGACTTCGGACCCTCTTCTGGACGGATCGGTGATACCCAGCATGGTGAAGACAAGGTAGGAAGATCTTCAGGGGCTTAGTGTTAGGTTTATTTAAGGGGGCTTTGGGTTAGATTAGGGGTATGTGGGTGGTGGGTTGTAATGTTGGGGGGGTATTATATGTTTTTTTACAGGCAAAAGAGCAGAATTCTTTGGGGCATGCCCCGCAAAAGGCCCTTTTAAGGGCTGGTAAGGTAAAAGAGCTTTTCAATTTTTATTTTAGAATAGGGTAGGGCATTTTTTTATTTTGGGGGGCTTTTTTATTTTATTAGGGGGCTTAGAGTAGGTGTAATTAGCTTAAAATTGTTGTAATATTTTTATAATGTTTGTAAATTATTTTTTTATTTTTTGTAACTTAGTTCTTTTTTTATTTTTTGTAACTTAGTTCTTTTTTTATTTTTTGTACTTTAGTTAGTGTATTTATTTTTAGGTATTTGTATTTAATTGATTTATTGATAGTGTAGTGTTAGGTTTAATTGTAGATAATTGTAGGTAGTTTATTTAATTAATTTATTGATAGTATAGTGTTAGGATTAATGTAACTTAGGTTAGGATTTATTATACAGGTACTTTTGTAATTATTTTAACTAGGTAGCTATTAAATAGTTATTAACTATTTAATAGCTATTCTACCTGGTTAAAATAAATACAAAGTTGCCTGTAAAATAAATATTAATCCTAAAATAGCTACAATATAATTATTATTTATATTGCAGCTATATTAGGGTTTATTTTACAGGTAAGTATTTAGCTTTAAATAGGAATAATTTATTTAATAAGATTTATTTTATTTCGTTAGATAAAATTTATATTTAACTTGTGGGGGTGTTAGGGTTAGGGTTAGACTTAGCTTTAGGGGTTATTACATTTATTAGAGTAGCGGTGAGGTCCGGTCGGCAGATTAGGGGTTAATAATTGTAGGTAGGTAGCGGCGACGTTGGGGGGGGGGCAGATTAGGGGGTAATAAATATAATATAGGGGTCGGCGGGGGTTAGGGGCAGCAGATTAGGGGTTCATAGGGATAATGTAGGTTGCGGCGGTGTACGGAGCGGCATATTAGGGGTTAATAGTATAATGCAGGGGTGAGCGATAGCGGGGGCGGCAGATTAGGAGTTAATAAGTGTAAGATTAGGGGTGTTTAGACTCAGGGTTCATGTTAGGGTGTTAGGTGCAGACTTAGGAAGTGTTTCCCCATAGGAAACAATGGGGCTGCGTTATTTGCTGAACGCTGCTTTTTTGCAGGTGTTAGGTTTTTTTTCAGCTCAAACGGCCCTATTGTTTCCTATGGGGGAATCGTGCACGAGCACGTTTTTGAAGCTGGCCGCGTCCGTAAGCACCGCTGGTATTTAGAGTTGCAGTGGCGGTAAATATGCCTGTACGCTCCCTTTTTGGAGCCTAACGCAGCCCTTCTGTGAACTCCAAATACCAGAGGTATTTAAAAGGTGCGGGGGGGGGGAAAAAGCACGCGTAGCTAACGCACCCCTTTGGCCGCAGAACTCTAAATCTAGGCGTCAGGTTTTATTTTTATTTCACAGGTAAGTTTGTATTTATTTTAACTAGGTAGATCAGTTAGTAAATAGTTATTAACTATTTACTAACTACATATTTAAAATAAATACAAACTTACCTGTGAAATAAAACCTAAGCTGCCTTACACTAAAACCTACCATTACAAAAAATAAAAAACACTAAAATTACAAAAAATAACGAATTTATCCAAAATAATAAAAATTATTCCTATTCTAATACCCTGTCAGAGAGCGGAGGAATAGGGGTTAATAAATTGTATTAGTGTCGGCGATGTCGGGAGCGGATAGATTAGGGGTTAATAACTTTAAAATAGTGTTTTGCGATGCGGGAGGGCCTCAGTTTAGGGGTTAATAGGTAGTTTATGGGTGTTAGTGTACTTTGTAACACTTTAGTTATGAGTTTTATGTTACAGTTTTGTTGCGTAAAACTCATAACTACTGCTCTCAGATGGCGGTACGGATCTTGTCATTATAGGCTGTAACGCAAGCTTTTTAGCCTCACCGCAAAACTCGTAATTGCAGCGCTATGGAAGTCCTATGAAAAAACATCATTTTTTTGAGTGCAGGACTGACGTTGCGTTACCGGCTAAAAGGCTTGCGGTACAGCTATACCGACAAGACTCGTAATGGCTGCGTTGCTGTTTTAACGCTGAAATTACCATTTTTTTAAAACACAAATGCACAACTCGTAATCTACCTGTAAGTGTGCTACTATACTTTCCCCCAACACACCTGCACCCATACCATTCAGGTTTAATCCATCCTTACTGTACAAATTGAACCCAAGGGAAAAGTAAGCCCAGTGCTCTAAAAAGTCAAACCCCTCATTTTTACACCATGGTTTTTAACCAGGAATTAACTGACCTTAAAGGGACAGTATACACCAATTTTTTTATAACTGCATGTAATAAACACTACTATAAAGAAGAATATGCAAAGATACTGATCTCAAAAGCCATTATAAAACCTTTTAAAAACTGACTTAAAAGCTCCAAGTTTAGTACTGTTGATGAGGTTAGCTGAATCACCCAGTGAAAGGGTCTGGGAGCCAACACTCCCCCCCCCCCTTCCCTGCATATGAAAAGACAGGTTAGACAATCAGGAGCCAGCAGTAAACGCGAGAATACATTTAGTACTTTGGGGCTTGGTTAGGAGTCTGAAAATCAGCACAGTGTTATTAAAAAATAAGAAAAACTATACATTATACAAAAAATACCTGTATGGGCTATATAAATGGATCATCTACACAGCATTTATGCAAAGAAAAATCTAGTGTACAATGTCCCTTTAACTTCTTTTTGCCTTACTGGGTTAGCACATGGCACTGGTAGTATTTCCAAAATATTACCTTGGAGGTCCTTGCTTAAAGCTTGCTACCTAACTCCTGAAGTCATTTTTTTACGACACTTCATCTCCCGTTGATTTCTTCATTAGTGCCAATATGCACCATGACTGCAGGATCAGACCCAGATCCCTCTAACAATCTATCAATACACTCTACAATATGCCTAATGCAAGAACCTGGAAGACAGTTATCTCCTACAACCATTATCTGCTCAGGCTTCTATGCCTCGCTACCATGACTGAAGTATGCCCCGTTTACATGACTGAAGGAATGCTCGCTATAGTATGCTCCTCTCCATGACTGAAGTACTGTTCACTATACTAGGCAGAACAGCCCTCTCTGAGATTGCCACTCCTGAACTGATATTCCTAACATCTTCACTAAATCTGGCAAATCTACTGTGGTGTACCAGCTCAGAACTGCACTGCTAGTCACCAAATATCTGCACCGCTAGCCACCAATCAGTGATGCACAGGGTTAAACAACGTGTTTGGTACAGAAAGGGTTAACAGACCCTTTCCACCTTTACTAATTTGTCACAGTCCAGCCATTTAGTTCAGTGGGTGCAAGAGTTAACAAACACTCTCTAGTCTGTTTTCGGCCTATAAAAAAATGCAAAAATGTCCCCTTTAATCCCACCCACACTAATATATCTCTAGGCTACCACCACCTAAGATTTATTTTATGGGAAATGTTAAAGGGATATGTCACGGATACCGTGCTGCAAGGGCACTATTTTCCCTTTTGGAGTTATTACTATGTTCACTATTTTGGAATCTATTATTACAGTGGCTGGACTTTATTACCCCGCTTCACCCTTCTGCCCCTGACCGGGTCCCAGCTGGAATTTCATTGAACTGTGCTCAGGCTGGCATTGGCAGGAATACCCGCTGAAATTTAACCGGAGTCCCTTCAGAAGCCCATTGTTCCAGCACGTTGCTCTTTTGGGGACTTATTGTACTCTGCATGGGACATGGGCTTGGGTGATTACTGAAAGGGAGCTCAATTAGGAACCCTGTTTTTTTTAAAGCATCAACATGTACTGTTACCTGATACACCACACTGTCGCTCCGGCCACCAGCCAAGGATCGTGCCGCTTTTTGGACTGTAACATCTGGGGCTTCAGGGCTATCAAATACGGAAAAGGTTTTAACAAATAATATTAAACATAGCAGATTTAAAAACAAAAAGGAGAAATAATAGAACCTAAAAAATTTTCTTGAATATAGTCTTCTGCTTCCAGGGAAATGGTATCGTAATTGGTCAGACACCCTGTTATTAAAAGCTTCCCATGTAGAATGGAAAAATGTTATTGTTGAAATCAAAGTTATATACACTTAACTCTGATATCAGATTTCTTGACCAAACCTCGTTCCAGAGTGGGCCAGGGAAGTACCCACCCCTCTATTTTATGACATGTCACACAACTCTGAATCCTTGGCAGGGATTATAGAAAACGTATAACTTTTATTATGTATATTCAGTACATACTCACATATACGTAATCCCCTTGTAACATCATGAGGATTAGTTGGTTGTCATATTTCTATCATCCAGTGTCATATATGTGATAAGAACATGTTTCTGGATATACTATTGTCACCTGTGACTGACCTGGTCTGTGTTTTGCTGGAGACACTTTTTTTGTCACTGTCTTTGGATCATAAAAAATGACTGTAGTGTAAAGGATCATTTCCCCCCTCTGCATCCTGTTGATCCAGGAGCAAATAATAAAGCCAGAGGTCTTATGAGTCTGCAATCATATATACCGCTCAGACCTTTTAAGCAACCTGAAAGTTTGCGTAAAGTTTGTATGTATGAAACAGTTGCACTAAACTACACTACAAACCCCTAAACCGCCACCACCCCCACATCCCAAACTACCTCTTTACACTATTAACCCCTAATCCTCCACACCACCACCACAAAGTCTTTCCTACACTATTAACTCTAATCTGCCACACACTACACCGCAAAATCTGCCCTACACTAGTAACCCCTAATCCACCACACCTCCCACCGCAAAGTAAAACACTATACTATTAACCCCTAAACTGCCAGCCCACCACCGCAAACTAAGACACTACACTATTAAAGGGACAGTTAACACCAGAATTTTTGTTGTTTAAAAACAAAGATAATCCATTTATTACCGATTCCCCAGTTTTGCATATCCAACACAGTTATAATAATGCACGTTTTACCTCTGTAATTATCTTGTATCTAAGCCTCTGCTGACTGCCCCCTTATTTCAGTTCCTTTTGACAGACATGCAGTTTAGCCAATCAGTGCTCACTCCTAGGTCACTTTACGTGCATGAGCTCAATGTTATCTATATGAAACATGTGAACTAATGCCCTCTAGTGGTCAAAATGTATTCAGATTAGAGGCAGTTTTCAAGGTCTAAGAAATTAGCATATGAACCTCCTAGGTTTAGCTTTCAACTAAGAATACCAAGAGAACAAAGCAAAATTGGTGATAAAAATAAATTGGGAAGTTGTTTAAAATTGCATGCCCTATTTAAATCATGAATTTTTTTTTGGACTTGACTGTCCCTTTAACCCCTGAACCTCCAGCCCACCACCGCAAAGTAAAAACCTACTCTATGACCCCATAACCACTAGCCCACCACCGCAAGATAACCCACTAACATCTAAACCCCGTACCTAACAACCCCTAAGTTAAACCAAAATAAACTAAGCCTACCTTTAACAAAAAACCCTAACCACCTTTTAAAAAACAACAACTTACTTTTCAAAATAATAAAACCTAACATTACTATGAAAATAAAAAATCGTACCATTTCAAAAAATACCATTACAAAAAAAAATTGCTAAAATAAAAAACTAACATTACAAAAAATAACAAGGCAATTACCAAAAATAAAAAACAATGTATGCCTATTCTAATATCCCAAAATAAAAAAACACCCCAACATAAAAAAGTTTATTCTAAAACTAAACTACAAATAGCCCTTAAAAGGGCCATTTGTAGGGAATTGCCGTAAAGTGATCTAGCTCTTTAACTGAAAAAAACCTACAAACCTCTAACATTAACCCCCCCAAAGTAAAAATAAAAATATCTTTTAAAAATCTAATCTAAAAAGTGCCCTTAAAAGGGCATTTAGCTCTTTTGCTGCCCATATTTTTTTTAAAAAACACAAAAAACCCTAATCTTACAAAAAAAAATAAACACCCAAAAAATTAAAAAAAACCCTACAACTAAACCCCAAGATGGTACTCAACAAAGATGGCGGCAGCAGCACTCCATCTTTTTCCATTTTTTTTCTCTGGAGTATAACATGGTAACATAGCGGGGGGGGGGGGGGGGGGGATATAGCATACATCATATATCTGCTTTTTAAGAAAATAAAAAATAAGTGTTATTTTATTTAAAATGGAAATGTTAATTGCAGAATTATGAGAATATACTTTCTGCTTCAACCTAACAAATGCCAATGACTTTCATAATTACAACCCCAATTCCGAAAGAGTTCGGACAGTAGGAAAAATGCAAAAAAAACAAACAAAAAGAGTCATATGAAAAGTAAATTCACCCTGTACTATATTGAAAACACATTCGGCCAGATTACGAGTTTTGCGTTAGAAGCTGTGCGGTGCTAACTAGCAGTTTTGTCTCACCGCTCACTTACCTGCAGCGCTGGTATTACAGGTTTTTACAAACTCGGCGTTAAAAGGCAAGAAGTGAGCGTTAAGCAAAATTGTGCTCCTTATCGCCCTTCAATACCAGTGATGCTTAAGTCAGCCGTGAGCTGGTCGTACGTGTTCGTGCACGATTTCCCCATAGGAATCAACGGGGAGAGCCGGCTGAGAAAAAGTCTAACACCTGCAAAAAAGCAGCGTAAAACTCAGTAACGCAGCCCCATTGATTCCTATGGGGAAATAAAATTTATGTTTACACCTAACACCCTAACATGAACCCCGAGTGTAAACACCCCTAATCTTACACTTATTAACCCCTAATCTGCCGCCCCCGACATCGTCGCCACCTACATTATATTTTTTAACCCCTAATCTACCGCTCCAGACATCGCTGACACTATAATAAACATATTAACCCCTATACCACCGCACTTCCGCCTCGCAAACATTAGTTAAATATTATTAGCCCCTAATCTACCGTTCCTAACATCGCCGCCACCTACCTACATTTATTAACCCCTAATCTGCCTCCCCCAATGTCGCCACCACTATACTAAAATGTATTAACCCCTAAACCTAAGTCTAACCCTAACCCTAACACCCCCTAACAAATATAATTTAAATAAATCTAAAGAAAATTCCTATCATTACCTAAATTATTCCTATTTAAAACTAAATACTTACCTGTAAAATAAACCCTAAACTATCTACAACATAACTAATAGTTACTTTCACCTAGATTTAGAGTTTTGCGTTAGAAGGGGTGCGTTAGCTACGCATGTTTTTTTCCCCCCGCACCTTTTAAACAACGCTGGTATTTAGAGTTCTCTGAAGGGCTGCATTAGGTTCCAAAAAGTGAGCGTACAGGCATATTTACAGCCACTGCAACTCTCAATACCAGCGTTGCTTACGGACGTGGCCATCTTCAAAAACGTGCTCGTGCACGATTTCCCCATAGGAAACAATGGGGCATTTTGAGCTGAAAAAAAACCTAACACCTACAAAAAAGCAGCGATCCACTCCTAACGCAGCCCCATTGTTTCCTAAAGCTTGAATCTTCTTTTAGGAAACTTGAATCTGATTGGCTGATTCAATCAGCCAATCAGATTTTTCCTACCTTAATTCCCGATTGGCTGATAGAATCCTATCAGCCAATCGGAATTCGAGGGACACCATCTTGGATAATGTCATTTAAAGGAACCTTCATTCGGACTTAGGACATCTTTAGAAGAGGATGGATCCGCGCCGGCTGCTTCAAGATGGACCCGCTCTGCGCCGGATGGAAGAAGATAGAAGATGCCGCATGGATGAAGATGTCTGCCGGTCCGGATGTCCTCTTCTGCCCGGATAGGATGAAGACTTTGGACCCTCTGGAGGAGCTCTTCTGCCCGGATAGGATGAAGACTTCGGACCCTCTTCTGGACGGATCGGTGATACTCGGTGTGGTGAAGACAAGGTAGGAAGATCTTCAGGGGCTTAGTGTTAGGTTTTTTAAGGGGGGTTTCGGTGGGTTAGATTAGGGGTATGTGGGTGGTGGGTTGTTATGTTGGGGGGGTATTGTATGTTTTTTTTTACAGGCAAAAGAGCTGATTTCTTTGGGGCATGCCCCGCAAAAGGCCCTTTTAAGGGCTGGTAAGGTAATAGAGCTGTTAACTTTTTATTTTAGAATAGGGTAGGGCATTTTTTTATTTTGGGGGGCTTTGTTATTTTTTTAGGGGGCTTAGAGTAGGTGTAATTAGTTTAAAATTCTTGTAATCTTTTTTTATTTTTTGTAATTTAGTGTTTTGTTTTTTTGTAATTTAGTTTAGTTGATTTAATTGTAGATAATTTTAGGTAGTTTAGTTAATTAATGTATTGATAGTGTAGGGTTTAATTGTAACTTAGGTTAGGATTTATTTTACAGGTAATTGTGTAATTATTTTAACTAGGTAGCTATTAAATAGTTATTAACTATTTAATAGCTATTGTACCTAGTTAAAATAAATACAAAGTTGCCTGTAAAATAAATAAATCCTAAAATAGCTACAATATAATTATTTGTTATATTGTAACTATATTAGGGTTTATTTTACAGGTAAGTATTTAGCTTTAAATAGGATTAATTTATTTAATAAGAGTTAATTTATTTCTTTAGATAAAAATTATATTTAACTTAGGGGGTGTTAGTGTTAGGGTTAGACTTAGCTTTAGGGGTTAATACATTTATTATAGTAGCGGCGAGGTCCGGGCGGCAGATTAGGGGTTAATACTTGAAGTTAGGTGTCGGCGATGTTGGGGAGGGCAGATTAGGGGTTAATACTATTTATTATAGTGTTTGTGAGATGGGAGTGAGGCGGTTTAGGGGTTAATACATTTATTATAGGTCCGGTCGGCAGATTAGGGGTTAATAAGTGTAGGTAGGTAGCAGCGACATTGGGGGTGGGGCAGATTAGGGGGTAATAAATATTATGTAGGTGTCGGCGGTGTTAGGGGCAGCAGATTAGGGGTTTATAGGGATATTGTAGATGGCGGCGGTGTGCGGTCGGCAGATTAGGGGTTAATAAATTTTATTAGAGTGGGGGGACCTCGGTTTAGGGGTACATAGGTAGTTTATGGGTGTTAGTGTACTTTAGAGCACAGTAGTTAAGAGCTTTATGAGCCGGCGTTAGCCCATAAAGCTCTTAACTCCTGACTTTTTTCTGCGGCTGGAGTTTTGTCGTTAGAGTTCTAATGCTCACTTCAGCAAAGACTCTAAATACCAGCGTTTGAAAGATCCCATTGAAAAGATAGGATACGCAATTGACGTAAGTGGATCTGTGGTATGGAAAAGTCGCGACTGGAAAGTGAGCGTTAGACCCTTTCCTGACTGACTCTAAATACCAGCGGGCGGCCAAAACCAGCGTTAGGACCCCCTAATGCTGGTTTGGACGGCTAACGCAGAACTCTAAATCAAGGCGATTGTATCTAGCTTAGGGTTTATTTTTATTTTACAGGCAAGTTTGTATTTATTTTAACTAGGTAGAATAGTTATTAAGTAGTTATTAACTATGTAATGGCTACCTAGCTAAAATAAATACAAAAGTACCTGTAAAATAAATCCTAACCTAAGTTACACTAACAACTAACAGTACACTACAATTAAATAAATGACCTAAATTAAATACAATTAGCTACAAGTACAAAAGTACAAAAAAAATAAAATACTAAATTACAGAAAATAAAAAACAAATTACAAATCTTTAAACTAATTACACCTAATCTAATAGCCCTATCAAAATTAAAAAAAGACTCCCCAAAATAAAAAAAAAAACCCTAGCCTAAACTTAACTATCAATAGCCCTTAAAATGGCCTTTTGTGGGGCATTGCCCCAAAGTAATCAGCTCTTTTACCTGTAAAAAATAAATACAAACACCCCCAACAGTGAAACTCACCACCCACAAAACAAACCCCCCAAATAAAAACCTAACTAAAAAAACCTAAGCTCCCCATTGCCCTGAAAAGGGCATTTGGATGGGCATTGCCCTTAAAAGGGCAGTTAGCTCTTTTGCGGCCCAAAGCCCTAACCTAAAAATAAAACCCACTCAATACACCCTTAAAAAACCTAACACTAACCCCCTGAAGATCGACTTACTGTTCTGAAGACCGGACATCCATCCTCAAGGAAGCGGCAGAAGTCTTCATCCAACCGGGCCGAAGTCCTCA
The DNA here is from genome assembly GCF_027579735.1 of Bombina bombina. Lineage (NCBI taxonomy): Eukaryota > Metazoa > Chordata > Amphibia > Anura > Bombinatoridae > Bombina > Bombina bombina. Next base: position 122,093,286 of record NC_069500.1, read on the forward strand.
ACGAAGCCGGGAGAAGTCTTCATCCAAGCCAGGCGAAGTGATCCTCCAGACAGGCAGAAGTCTTCATACAGACGGCATCTTCTATCTTCATCCATCCGACGCGGAGCGGCTCCATCTTCAAGACATCCGACATGGAGCATCCTCTTCATCCGGAGTCTTCTTACTGAATGAAGGTACCTTTAATTGACGTCATCCAAGATGGCGTCCCTTAGATTCCGATTGTCTGATTGAATTCTATCAGCCAATCCTGATTGGAACAGCCAATAGAATGCAAGCTCAATCCTATGGGCTGATTGGATCAGCTAATAGGATTGCATCAGCCAATAGGATTTTTGCTACCTTAATTCCGATTGGCTGATATAATTCTATCAGCCAATCAGAATCTAAGGGACGCCATCTTGGATGATATCACTTAAAGGTACCTTCATTCAGTAAGAAGACTCCGGATGAAGAGGATGCTCTGCGTCGGATGTCTTGAACATGGAGCCGCTCCGCGTCGGATGGATGAAGATAGAAGATGCCGCCTGGATGAAGACTTCTGCCCGTCTGGAGGACCACTTCGCCCGACTTGGATGAAGACTTCTCCCGGCTTCATTGAGGACTTCGGCCCGGTTGGATGAAGACTTCTGCTGCTTCCTTGAGGATGGATGTCCTTTCTTCAGAACAGTAAGTCGATCTTCAGGGGGTTAGTGTTAGTTTTTTTAAGGGTTTATTGGGTGGGTTTTATTTTTAGGTTAGGACTTTGGGCCGCAAAATAGCTAACTGCCTTTTTAAGGACAATGCCCATCCAAATGCCCTTTTCAGGGCAATGGGGAGCTTAGGTTTTTTTAGTTAGGTTTTTATTTGGGGGGTTTGTTGTGTGGGTGGTGGGTTTTACTGTTGGGGGATGTTTGTATTTATTTTTTACAGGTAAAAGAGCTGATTACTTTGGGGCAATGCCCCACAAAAGGCCATTTTAAGGGCTATTGATAGTTTAGTTTAGGCTAGTGTTTTTTTATTTTGGGG